>NC_069499.1:4189750-4269750 GCF_027579735.1 Bombina bombina
TTCAGTATATATATATATATATATATATATATATATATATATAAATCTATTCAGTATTTATCTATTCAGTATCTATCTATATATCTATCTATTCAGTATCTATCTATCTATCTATCTATCCATCTATCATCTATCTATCTTTCTATTCAGTATCTATACATCTATCTATCTATCTATCTATTCAGTATCTATTATACTATCTATTTAGTATCTATCTATCTATCTATCTATCTATCTATTCAGTATCTATTATACTATCTATTTAGTATCTATCTATCTATCTATCTATTCAGCATCTATTATACTATCTATTTAGTATCTATCTATCTATCTATCTATTCAGTATCTATCTATCAATCTATATATCTATCTAGTATCTATCTATCTATGTGTCTGGCTGTCTATATATTTAGTATCTATCTATCTATCTATTCAGTATATATATATATATATATATATATATATATATATATATATATATATATATATATATATACCCAGTATCGATCTATCAGTGTGTCTGTATATCTGTCTATCTCTAAATTCAGTATCTATCTATCATCATATATCTATCTCTCTATTCAGTATATATCTATCTGTCTATCTATCTATTCAGTATTTATCTATCTATCCGTCTGTCTGTGTGTCTGTCTATCTGTCTATCTCTCTATTCAGTATATCTATCTATCTATCTATCTATCTATCTATCCAGTAACTATATATCTATCTGTCTGTCTGTGCCTCTGTCTGTCTATATGAAAAGGCAGTGTATAGTAAGATTTGATATGTAGAAATACAAATTTACCAGCTTGTGCACAGCTACGTACAATGTTAACCCTTAAACTGCCACAGCAGTGTGCTGCACCCCCCTCTGGCAGTCAGTATGTTAATCCAGAAAGCTTTATGGAATCTTCTGATCCTAATATACATCACAAATACCAGGGTTACATATGAATAAAGAAGAGACAATTATCAGGGGAATTACAGAGATTGATTTTTCAATGAGCGGATGAGCTCTGTGCAGCAGAATTTATTACTGTGACTATATCATAATATTTACAGCTTAGTGAAATAACAATAGCACAGAATCATTGCGCCCAGCAGAATCACTGCTCAGTCATGACAGTAAATAAATAACAGCTCATTTACAAATTGGTTTTTTTAAAACATATTAGACGTTTACTGCATAGCTTTATATCTGTATATTACATATAAATATCACCATTTGCTTATAGGCAGATCACATGATTAGACACTTACTGCGTTGCTTTATATCTGTATATTACATATGAAATATCACCATTTGCTTATAGGCAGATCACATGATTAGACACTTACTGCGTTGCTTTATATCTGTATATTACATATGAAATATCACCATTTGCTTATAGGCAGATCACATGATTAGACGTTTACTGCATTGCTTTATATCTGTATATTACATATGAAATATCACCATTTGCTTATAGGCAGATCACATGATTAGACGTTTACTGCATAGCTTTATATCTGTATATAACATATGAAATATCACCATTTGCTTATAGGCAGATCACATGATTAGACGCTTACTGCGTTGCTTTATATCTGTATATTACATATGAAATATCATTATTTGCTTATGGGCAGATCACATGATTAGACACTTACTGCGTTACTTTATATCTGTATATTACATATGAAATATAACCATTTGCTTATAGGCAGATCACATGATTAGACACTTAGGCCTAGATTTAGAGTTCGGCGGTAAAAGGGCTGTTAACGCTCCGCGGGTTTTTTTCTGGCCGCACCATAAATTTAACTCTGGTATCGAGAGTTCAAACAAATGCTGCGTTAGGCTCCAAAAAAGGAGCGTAGAGCATTTTTACCGCAAATGCAACTCTCGATACCAGAGTTGCTTACGGACGCGGCCGGCATCAAAAACGTGCTCGTGCACGATTCTCCCATAGGAAACAATGGGGCTGTTTGAGCTGAAAAAAAACCTAACACCTGCAAAAAAGCAGCGTTCAGCTCCTAACGCAGCCCCATTGTTTCCTATGGGGAAACACCTCCTAAGTCTGCACCTAACACCCTAACATGAACCCCGAGTCTAAACACCCCTAACCTTACACTTATTAACCCCTAATCTGCCGCCCCCGCTATCGCTGACCCCTGCATTACACTTTTAACCCCTAATCTGCCGCTCCGTAAACCGCCGCCACCTACGTTATCCCTATGTACCCCTAATCTGCTGCCCTAACATCGCCGACCCCTATGTTATATTTATTAACCCCTAATCTGCCCCCCACAACGTCGCCGACACCTACCTACACTTATTAACCCCTAATCTGCCGAGCGGACCTGAGCGCTACTATAATAAAGTTATTAACCCCTAATCCGCCTCACTAACCCTATCATAAATAGTATTAACCCCTAATCTGCCCTCCCTAACATCGCCGACACCTACCTTCAATTATTAACCCCTAATCTGCCGACCGGAGCTCACCGCTATTCTAATAAATGTATTAACCCCTAAAGCTAAGTCTAACCCTAACACTAACACCCCCCTAAGTTAAATATAATTTTTATCTAACGAAATAAATTAACTCTTATTAAATAAATAATTCCTATTTAAAGCTAAATACTTACCTGTAAAATACATCCTAATATAGCTACAATATAAATTATAATTATATTATACCTATTTTAGGATTAATATTTATTTTACAGGCAACTTTGTAATTATTTTAACCAGGTACAATAGCTATTAAATAGTTAAGAACTATTTAATAGTTACCTAGTTAAAATAATTACAAATTTACCTGTAAAATAAATCCTAACCTAAGATATAATTAAACCTAACACTACCCTATCAATAAAATAATTAAATAAACTACCTACAATTACCTACAATTAACCTAACACTACACTATCAATAAATTAATTAAACACAATTGCTACAAATAAATAAAATTAAATAAACTATCTAAAGTACAAAAAATAAAAAAGAACTAAGTTACAGAAAATAATAAAATATTTACAAACATAAGAAAAATATTACAACAATTTTAAACTAATTACACCTACTCTAAGCCCCCTAATAAAATAACAAAGCCCCCCAAAATAAAAAATTCCCTACCCTATTCTAAAATACAAATATTACAAGCTCTTTTACCTTACCAGCCCTGAACAGGGCCCTTTGCGGGGCATGCCCCAAGAATTTCAGCTCTTTTGCCTGTAAAAAAAAACATACTATACCCCCCCCCCAACATTACAACCCACCACCCACATACCCCTAATCTAACCCAAACCCCCCTTAAATAAACCTAACACTACCCCCCTGATGATCTTCCTACCTTGTCTTCACCATGCCAGGTTCACCGATCCGTCCTGGCTCCAAGATCTTCATCCAACCCAAGCGGGGGCTAGACATCCACTGAAGAAGTCCAGAAGAGGGTCCAAAGTCTTCCTCCTATCCGGCAAGAAGAGGACATCCGGACCGGCAAACATCTTCTCCAAGCGGCATCTTCTATCTTCTTCCATCCGATGACGACCGGCTCCATCTTGAAGACCTCCAGCGCGGATCCATCCTCTTCTTCCGACGACTAGACGACGAATGACGGTTCCTTTAAGGGACGTCATCCAAGATGGCGTCCCTCGAATTCCGATTGGCTGATAGGATTCTATCAGCCAATCGGAATTAAGGTAGGAATTTTCTGATTGGCTGATGGAATCAGCCAATCAGAATATAGTTCAATCCGATTGGCTGATCCAATCAGCCAATCAGATTGAGCTCGCATTCTATTGGCTGATCGGAACAGCCAATAGAATGCGAGCTCAATCTGATTGGCTGATTGGATCAGCCAATCGGATTGAACTATATTCTGATTGGCTGATTCCATCAGCCAATCAGAAAATTCCTACCTTAATTCCGATTGGCTGATAGAATCCTATCAGCCAATCGGAATTCGAGGGACGCCATCTTGGATGACGTCCCTTAAAGGAACCGTCATTCGTCGTCTAGTCGTCGGAAGAAGAGGATGGATCCGCGCTGGAGGTCTTCAAGATGGAGCCGGTCGTCATCGGATGGAAGAAGATAGAAGATGCCGCTTGGAGAAGATGTTTGCCGGTCCGGATGTCCTCTTCTTGCCGGATAGGAGGAAGACTTTGGACCCTCTTCTGGACTTCTTCAGTGGATGTCTAGCCCCCGCTTGGGTTGGATGAAGATCTTGGAGCCAGGACGGATCGGTGAACCTAGCATGGTGAAGACAAGGTAGGAAGATCATCAGGGGGGTAGTGTTAGGTTTATTTAAGGGGGGTTTGGGTTAGATTAGGGGTATGTGGGTGGTGGGTTGTAATGTTGGGGGGGGGGTATAGTATGTTTTTTTTTACAGGCAAAAGAGCTGAAATTCTTGGGGCATGCCCCGCAAAGGGCCCTGTTCAGGGCTGGTAAGGTAAAAGAGCTTGTAATATTTGTATTTTAGAATAGGGTAGGGAATTTTTTATTTTGGGGGGCTTTGTTATTTTATTAGGGGGCTTAGAGTAGGTGTAATTAGTTTAAAATTGTTGTAATATTTTTCTTATGTTTGTAAATATTTTATTATTTTCTGTAACTTAGTTCTTTTTTATTTTTTGTACTTTAGATAGTTTATTTAATTTTATTTATTTGTAGCAATTGTGTTTAATTAATTTATTGATAGTGTAGTGTTAGGTTAATTGTAGGTAATTGTAGGTAGTTTATTTAATTATTTTATTGATAGGGTAGTGTTAGGTTTAATTATATCTTAGGTTAGGATTTATTTTACAGGTAAATTTGTAATTATTTTAACTAGGTAACTATTAAATAGTTCTTAACTATTTAATAGCTATTGTACCTGGTTAAAATAATTACAAAGTTGCCTGTAAAATAAATATTAATCCTAAAATAGGTATAATATAATTATAATTTATATTGTAGCTATATTAGGATGTATTTTACAGGTAAGTATTTAGCTTTAAATAGGAATTATTTATTTAATAAGAGTTAATTTATTTCGTTAGATAAAAATTATATTTAACTTAGGGGGGTGTTAGTGTTAGGGTTAGACTTAGCTTTAGGGGTTAATACATTTATTAGAATAGCGGTGAGCTCCGGTCGGCAGATTAGGGGTTAATAATTGAAGGTAGGTGTCGGCGATGTTAGGGAGGGCAGATTAGGGGTTAATACTATTTATGATAGGGTTAGTGAGGCGGATTAGGGGTTAATAACTTTATTATAGTAGCGCTCAGGTCCGCTCGGCAGATTAGGGGTTAATAAGTGTAGGTAGGTGTCGGCGACGTTGTGGGGGGCAGATTAGGGGTTAATAAATATAACATAGGGGTCGGCGATGTTAGGGGTAGCAGATTAGGGGTACATAGGGATAACGTAGGTGGCGGCGATTTGCGGTCGGAAGATTAGGGGTTAATTATTTTAAGTAGCTTGCGGCGACGTTGTGGGGGGCAAGTTAGGGGTTAATAGATATAATACAGGGGTCGGCGGTGTTAGGGGCAGCAGATTAGGGGTACATAAGTATAACGTAGGTGGCGGTCGGCAGATTAGGGGTTAAAAATTTTAATCGAGTGGCGGCGATGTGGGGGGACCTCGGTTTAGGGGTACATAGGTAGTTTATGGGTGTTAGTGTACTTTAGGGTACAGTAGTTAAGAGCTTTATAAACCGGCGTTAGCCAGAAAGCTCTTAACTCCTGCTATTTTCAGGCGGCTGGAATCTTGTCGTTAGAGCTCTAACGCTCACTGCAGAAACGACTCTAAATACCAGCGTTAGAAAGATCCCATTGAAAAGATAGGCTACGCAAATGGCGTAGGGGGATCTGCGGTATGGAAAAGTCGCGGCTGAAAAGTGAGCGTTAGACCCTTTAATCACTGACTCCAAATACCAGCGGGCGCCCAAAACCAGCGTTAGGAGCCTCTAACGCTGGTTTTGACGGCTACCGCCGAACTCTAAATCTAGGCCTTACTGCGTTGCTTTAAATCTGTATATTACATATGAAATATCACCATTTGCTTATAGGCAGATCACATGATTAGACGTTTACTGCATTGTTTTATATCTGTATATTACATATAAATATCACCATTTGCTTATAGGCAGATTACATGATTAGACACTTACTGCGTTGCTTTATATCTGTATATTACATATAAATATCACCATTTGCTTATAGGCAGATCACATGATTAGACACTTACTGCGTTGCTTTATATCTGTATATTACATATGAAATATCACCATTTGCTTATAGGCAGATCACATGATTAGACACTTACTGCGTTGCTTTATATCTGTATATTACATATGAAATATCACCATTTGCTTATAGGCAGATCACATGATTAGACACTTACTGCGTTGCTTTATATCTGTATATTACATATAAATATCACCATTTGCTTATAGGCAGATCACATGATTAGATGCTTACTGCGTTGCTTTATATCTGTATATTACATATGAAATATCACCATTTGCTTATAGGCAGATCACATGATTACACGTTTACTGCAATGCTTTATATCTGTATATTACATATGAAATATCACCATTTGCTAATAGACAGATCACATGATTAGACGCTTACTGCATTGCTTTATATCTGTATATTACATATGAAATATCACCATTTGCTTATAGGCAGATCACATGATTAGACACTTACTGCGTTGCTTTATATCTGTATACTACATATGAAATATCACCATTTGCTTATGGGCAGATCACATGATCAGACACTTACTGCGTTGCTTTATATCTGTATATTACATATGAAATATCACCATTTGCTTATAGGCAGATCACATGATTAGACGTTTACTGCGTTGCTTTATATCTGTATATTACATATGAAATATCACCATTTGCTTATAGGCAGATCACATGATTAGACACTGACTGCTTTGCTTTATATCTGTATATTACATATGTGATATCACCATTTGCTTATAGGCAGATCACATGATTAGACGTTTACTGCGTTGCTATATATCTGTATATTACATATGTGATATCACCATTTGCTTATAGACAGATCACATGATTAGATGTTTACTGCGTTGCTTTATATCTGTATATTACATATTAAATATCACCATTTGCTTATGGGCAGATCACATGATTAGACACTTACTGCGTTGGTGATATTTCATATGTAATATACAGTTATAAAGCAATGCAGTAAACGTCTAATCATGTGATCTGCCTATAAGCAAATGGTGATATTTCATATGTAATATACAGATATAAAGCAACGCAGTAAGCGTCTAATCTTGTGATCTGCCCATAAGCAAATGGTGATATTTCATATGTAATATACAGATATAAAGCATTTGCTTATGGGCAGATCACATGATTAGACGCTTACTGCGTTGCTTTATATCTGTATATTACATATGAAATATCACCATTTGCTTATAGGCAGATCACATGATTAGACGTTTACTGCGTTGCTATATATCTGTATATTACATATGTGATATCACCATTTGCTTATAGACAGATCACATGATTAGATGTTTACTGCGTTGCTTTATATCTGTATATTACATATTAAATATCACCATTTGCTTATGGGCAGATCACATGATTAGACACTTACTGCGTTGGTGATATTTCATATGTAATATACAGTTATAAAGCAACGCAGTAAACGTCTAATCATGTGATCTGCCTATAAGCAAATGGTGATATTTCATATGTAATATACAGATATAAAGCAACGCAGTAAGCGTCTAATCATGTGATCTGCCTATAAGCAAATGGTGATATTTCATATGTAATATACAGATATAAAGCATTTGCTTATGGGCAGATCACATGATTAGACGCTTACTGCGTTGCTTTATATCTGTATATTACATATGAAATATCACCATTTGCTTATAGGCAGATCACATGATTAGACGTTTACTGCATTGCTTTATAACTGTATATTACATATGAAATATCATTATTTGCTTATAGGCAGATCACATGATTAGACACTTACTGCGTTGCTTTATATCTGTATATTACATATGAAATATCACCATTTGCTTATGGGCAGATCACATGATTAGACACTTACTGCGTTTATTTATATCTGTATATTACATTTGAAATATCAACATTTGCTTATAGGCAGATCACATGATTAGACGTTCGCTGCGTTGCTTTATATCTGTATATTACATATGAAATATCACCATTTGCTTATGGGCAGATCACATGATTAGACGTTTACTGCATTGCTTTATATCTGTATATTACATATGAAATATCTCCATTTGCTTATAGGCAGATCACATGATTAGACACTTACTGCGTTGCATTATATCTGTATATTACATATGAAATATCACCATTTGCTTATAGGCAGATCACATGATTAGACGTTTACTGCGTTGCTTTATATCTGTATATTACATATGAAATATCACCATTTGCTTATAGGCAGATCACATGATTAGACGTTTACTGCGTTGCTTTAAATCTGTATATTACATATGAAATATCACCATTTGCTTATAGGCAGATCACATGATTAGACGTTTATTGCATTGCTTTATATCTGTATATTACATATGAAATATCACCATTTGCTTATGGGCAGATAACATGATTAGACACTTACTGCATTGCTTTATATCTGTATATTACATATGAAATATCACCATTTGCTTATAGGCAGATCACATGATTAGACACTGACTGCGTTGCTTTATATCTGTATATTACATATGAAATATCACCATTTGCTTATAGGCAGATCACATGATTAGACACTTACTGCGTTGCTTTATATCTGTATATTACACATGAAATATCACCATTTACTTATGGGCAGATCACATGATTAGACACTTACTGTGTTGCTTTATATCTGTATATTACATATGAAATATCACCATTTGCTTATAGGCAGATCACATGATTAGACACTTACTGCGTTGCTTTAAATCTGTATATTACATATGAAATATCACCATTTGCTTATAGGCAGATCACATGATTAGACGTTTACTGCGTTGCTTTATATCTGTATATTACATAAGAAATATCACCATTTGCTTATAGGCAGATCACATGATTAGACACTTACTGTGTTGCTTTATATCTGTATATTACATATGAAATATCACCATTTGCTTATAGGCAGATCACATGATTAGACACTTACTGCGTTGCATTATATCTGTATATATCACATATGAGATATCACCATTTGCTTATAGGCAGATCACATGATTAGACGTTTACTGCGTTGCTTTATATCTGTATATTACATATGAAATATCACCATTTGCTTATAGGCAGATCACATGATTAGACGCTTACTGCGTTGCTTTATATCTGTATATTACATATGAAATATCATTATTTGCTTATAGGCAGATCACATGATTAGACGCTTACTGCGTTGCTTTATATCTGTATATTACATATGAAATATCACCATTTGCTTATAGGCAGATCACATGATTAGACACTTACTGCGTTGCTTTAAATCTGTATATTACATATGAAATATCACCATTTGCTTATAGCCAGATCACATGATTAGACACTTACTGCTTTGCTTTATATCTGTATATTACATATGAAATATCACCATTTGCTTATGGGCAGATCACATGATCAGACACTTACTGCGTTGCTTTATATCTGTATATTACATATGAAATATCACCATTTGCTTATAGGCAGATCACATGATTAGACGTTTATTGCATTGCTTTATATCTGTATATTACATATGAAATATCACCATTTGCTTATGGGCAGATCACATGATTAGACACTTACTGCATTGCTTTATATCTGTATATTACATATGAAATATCACCATTTGCTTATAGGCAGATCACATGATTAGACACTGACTGCGTTGCTTTATATCTGTATATTACATATGAAATATCACCATTTGCTTATAGGCAGATCACATGATTAGACGTGTACTGCGTTGCTTTATATCTGTATATTACACATGAAATATCACCATTTACTTATGGGCAGATCACATGATTAGACACTTACTGTGTTGCTTTATATCTGTATATTACATATGAAATATCACCATTTGCTTATAGGCAGATCACATGATTAGACACTTACTGCGTTGCTTTAAATCTGTATATTACATATGAAATATCACCATTTGCTTATAGGCAGATCACATGATTAGACGTTTACTGCGTTGTTTATATATGTGTATTACACATGAAATATCACCATTTACTTATGGGCAGATCACATGATTAGACACTTACTGTGTTGCTTTATATCTGTATATTACATATGAAATATCACCATTTGCTTATAGGCAGATCACATGATTAGACACTGACTGCGTTGCTTTATATCTGTATATTACATATGTGATATCACCATTTGCTTATAGGCAGATCACATGATTAGACATTTACTGCATTGCTTTATATCTGTATATTACATATGAAATATCACCATTTGCTTATAGGCAGATCACATGATTAGACACTTACTGCATTGCTTTAAATCTGTATATTACATATGAAATATCACCATTTGCTTATGGGCAGATCACATGATTAGACACTTACTGCGTTGCTTTATATCTGTATATTACATATGAAATATCACCATTTGCTTATGGGCAGATCACATGATTAGACACTTACTGCGTTGCTTTAAATCTGTATATTACATATGAAATATCACCATTTGCTTATAGGCAGATCACATGATTAGACACTGACTGCGTTGCTTTATATCTGTATATTACATATGAAATATCACCATTTGCTTATGGGCAGATCACATGATTAGACACTTACTGCGTTGCATTATATCTGTATATTACATAAGAAATATCACCATTTGCTTATAGGCAGATCACATGATTAGACGTTTACTGCATTGCTTTATATCTGTATATTACATATGAAATATCATTATTTGCTTATAGGAAGATCACATGATTATACACTTACTGCGTTGCTTTATATCTGTATATTACATATTAAATATCACCATTTGCTTATGGGCAGATCACATGATTAGAGACTTACTGCGTTGCTTTATATCTGTATATTACATATGAAATATCACCATTTGCTTATAGGCAGATCACATGATTAGACGTTTACTGCGTTGCTTTAAATCTGTATATTACATATGAAATATCACCATTTGCTTATAGGCAGATCACATGATTAGACGTTTACTGCGTTGCTTTATATCTGTATATTACATATGAAATATCACCATTTACTTATGGGCAGATCACATGATTAGACACTTACTGTGTTGCTTTATATCTGTATATTACATATGAAATATCACCATTTGCTTATAGGCAGATCACATGATTAGACACTGACTGCGTTGCTTTATATATGTATATTACATATGTGATATCACCATTTGCTTATAGGCAGATCACATGATTAGACGTTTACTGCGTTGCTTTATATCTGTATATTACATATGTGATATCACCATTTGCTTATAGACAGATCACATGATTAGACGCTTACTGCGTTGCTTTATATCTGTATATTACATATGAAATATCACCATTTGCTTATAGGCAGATCACATGATTAGACGTTTACTGCATTGCTTTATAACTGTATATTACATATGAAATATCATTATTTGCTTATAGGCAAATCACATGATTAGACGCTTACTGCGTTGCTTTATATCTGTATATTACATATGAAATATCACCATTTGCTTATGGGCAGATCACATGATTAGACACTTACTGCGTTGCTTTATATCTGTATATTACATATGAAATATCACCATTTGCTTATGGGCAGATCACATGATTAGACACTTACTGCGTTTATTTATATCTGTATATTAGATATGAAATATCAACATTTGCTTATAGGCAGATCACATGATTAGACGTTCGCTGCGTTGCTTTATATCTGTATATTACATATGAAATATCACCATTTGCTTATGGGCAGATCACATGATTAGACACTTACTGCGTTGCATTATATCTGTATATTACATATGAAATATCTCCATTTGCTTATAGGCAGATCACATGATTAGACACTTACTGCGTTGCATTATATCTGTATATTACATATGAAATATCACCATTTGCTTATAGGCAGATCACATGATTAGACGTTTACTGCGTTGCTTTATATCTGTATATTACATATAAAATATCACCATTTGCTTATAGGCAGATCACATGATTAGACACTTACTGCGTTGCTTTATATCTGTATATTACATATGAAATATCACCATTTACTTATGGGCAGATCACATGATTAGACACTTACTGTGTTGCTTTATATCTGTATATTACATATGAAATATCACCATTTGCTTATAGGCAAATCACATGATTAGACGCTTACTGCGTTGCTTTATATCTGTATATTACATATGAAATATCACTATTTGCTTATAGGCAGATCACATGATTAGACGCTTACTACGTTGCTTTATATCTGTATATTACATATGAAATATCATTATTTGCTTATAGGAAGATCACATGATTAGACACTTACTGCGTTGCTTTATATCTGTATATTACATATGAAATATCACCATTTGCTTATAGGCAGATCACATGATTAGATGCTTACTGCGTTGCTTTATATCTGTATATTACATATGAAATATCACCATTTGCTTATAGGCAGATCACATGATTACACGTTTACTGCAATGCTTTATATCTGTATATTACATATGAAATATCACCATTTGCTAATAGACAGATCACATGATTAGACGCTTACTGCATTGCTTTATATCTGTATATTACAATTGAAATATCACCATTTGCTTATAGGCAGATCACATGATTAGACACTTACTGCGTTGCTTTATATCTGTATACTACATATGAAATATCACCATTTGCTTATGGGCAGATCACATGATCAGACACTTACTGCGTTGCTTTATATCTGTATATTACATATGAAATATCACCATTTGCTTATGGGCAGATCACATGATTAGACACTTACTGCATTGCTTTATATCTGTATATTACATATGAAATATCACCATTTGCTTATAGGAAGATCACATGATTAGACACTTACTGCATTGCTTTATATCTGTATATTACATATGAAATATCACCATTTGCTTATAGGCAGTCCCATGATTAGACGCTTACTGCGTTGCTTTATATCTGTATATTACATATGAAATATCACCATTTGCTTATGGGCAGATCACATGATTAGACACTTACTGCGTTGCTTTATATCTGTATATTACATATGTGATATCACCATTTGCTTATAGGCAGATCACATGATTAGACGCTTACTTCGTTACTTTATATCTGTATATTACATATGATATATCACTATTTGCTTATAGGCAGATCACATGATTAGACGTTTATTGCATTGCTTTATATCTGTATATTACATATGAAATATCACCATTTGCTTATAGGCAGATCATATAATTTGACGCTTACTGCGTTGCTTTATATCTGTATATTACATATGAAATATCACCATTTACTTATGGGCAGATCACATGATTAGACACTTACTGTGTTGCATTATATCTGTATATTACATATGAAATATCACCATTTGCTTATAGGCAGATCACATGATTAGACACTGACTGCGTTGCTTTATATATGTATATTACATATGTGATATCACCATTTGCTTATAGGCAGATCACATGATTAGACGTTTACTGCGTTGCTTTATATCTGTATATTACATATGAAATATCATTATTTGCTTATAGGCAGATCACATGATTAGACACTTACTGCGTTGCTTTATATCTGTATATTACATATTAAATATCACCATTTGCTTATGGGCAGATCACATGATCAGACACTTACTGTGTTGCTTTATATCTGTATATTACATATGAAATATCATTATTTGCTTATAGGCAGATCACATGATTAGACACTTACTGCGTTGCTTTATATCTGTATATTACATATGAAATATCACCATTTGCTTATATGCAGATTGCATGATTAGACACTGCGTTGCTTTATATCTGTATATTACATATGAAATATCACCATTTGCTTATGGGCAGATCACATGATTAGACGCTTACTGCATTGCTTTATATCTGTATATTACATATGAAATATCACCATTTGCTTATAGGCAGATCACATGGTTAGACACTTACTGCATTGCTTTATATCTGTATATTACATATGAAATATCACCATTTGCTTATAGGCAGATCACATGATTAGACATTGCTGTATATTACATATGAAATATCACCATTTGCTTATAGGCAGATCACATGATTAGACGCTTACTGCGTTGCTTTATATCTGTATATTACATATAAATATCACCATTTGCTTATAGTCAGATCACATGATTAGACACTTACTCCGTTGCTTTATATCTGTATATTACATATGTGATATCACCATTTGCTTATAGGCAGATCACATGATTAGAAGTTTACTGCGTTGCTTTATATCTGTATATTACATATGAAATATCACCATTTGCTTATAGACAGATCACATGATTAGACACTTACTCCGTTGCTTTATATCTGTATATTACATATGAAATATCATCATTTGCTTATGGGCAGATCACATGATTAGACACTTACTGCGTTGCTTTATATCTGTATATTACATATGAAATATCACCATTTGCTTATAGACAGATCACATGATTAGACACTTACTCCGTTGCTTTATATCTGTATATTACATATGTGATATCACCATTTGCTTATAGGCAGATCACATGATTAGAAGTTTACTGCGTTGCTTTATATCTGTATATTACATATGAAATATCACCATTTGCTTATAGGCAGATCACATGATTAGACACTTACTCCGTTGCTTTATATCTGTATATTACATATGAAATATCATCATTTGCTTATGGGCAGATCACATGATTAGACACTTACTGCGTTGCTTTATATCTGTATATTACATATGAAATATCACCATTTGCTTATAGGCAGATCACATGATTAGACGCTTACTGCGTTGCTTTTTATCTGTATATTACATATGAAATATCACCCTTTGCTTATAGGCAGATCACATGATTAGACACTTACTGCGTTGCTTTATATCTGTATATTACATATGTTATATCACCATTTGCTTATAGGCAGATCCCATGATTAGACGTTCGCTGCGTTGTTTTATATCTGTATATTACATATGAGATATCACCATTTGCTTATAGGCAGATTACATGATTAGACGTTTGCTGCGTTACTTTATATCTGTATATTACATATGAAATATCACCGTTTGCTTATAGGCAGATCACATGATTAGAAGTTTACTGCGTTGCTTTATATCTGTATATTACATATGAAATATCACCATTTGCTTATAGGCATATTACATGATTAGACGCTTACTGCATTGCTTTATATCTTTATATTACATATGAAATATCACCATATGCTTATAGGCAGATCACATGATTAGACATTTACTGCGTTGCTTTATATCTGTATATTACATATGTGATATCACCATTTGCTTATAGGCAGATCACATGATTAGACGTTTACTGCATTGCTTTATATCTGTATATTACATATGAAATATCACTATTTGCTTATAGGCAGATCACATGATTAGACGCTTACTGCGTTGCTTTATATCTGTATATTACATATGAAACATCACCATTTGCTTATAGGCAGATCACATGATTAGACGTTTACTGCATTGCTTTAAATATGTATATTACATATGAAATATCACCATTTGCTTATAGGCAGATCACATGATTAGACGTTTACTGCATTGCTTTATATCTGTATATTACATATGAAATATCACCATTTGCTTATAGGCAGATCACATGATTAGACGCTTACTGCGTTGCTTTATATCTGTATCTATTTCCCTGGTTTAATGATCCAAAGCTCTCTGGGCTGGTGAGAGTATTAGAGAATGCTGCCAGTCCATCTATTTCCCTGTTGATATGATCTAACGCTCTCTGGGCTGGTGAGATTATTAGAGAATGCTGCCAGTCCTTCTATTTTCCTGGTGGAATGATCTAACGCTCTCTGGGCTGGTGAGATTATTAGAGAATGCTGCCAGTCCTTCTATTTTCCTGGTTTAATGATCCAAAGCTCTCTAGGATGGTGAGAGTATTAGAGAATGTTGCCAGTCCTTCTATTTCCCTGTTGGAATGATCTAACGCTCTCTGGGCTGGTGAGATTATTAGAGAATGCTGCCAGTCCTTCTATTTTCCTGTTGGAATGATCTAACGCTCTCTGGGCTGGTGAGATTATTAGAGAATGCTGCCAGTCCTTCTATTTTCCTGGTTTAATGATCTAAAGCTCTCTGGGATGGTGAGAGTATTAGAGAATGTTGCCAGTCCTTCTATTTCCCTGGTGGAATAATCTATCGCTCTCTGGGCTGGTGAGATTATTAGAGAATGCTGCCAGTCTTGCTGCTATTTCCCTGGTGGAATGATCCAAAGCTCTCTGGGCTGGTGAGATTATTAGAGAATGCTGCCAGTCCTTCTTTTTTCCTGGTGGAATGATCTAACGCTCTCTGGGCTGATGAGATTATTAGAGAATGATGCAAGTCCTTTTTCCCTGGTGGAATGATCTAAAACTCTCTGGTCTGGTGAGATTATTAGAGAATGCCGCCAGTCCTTCTATTTCCCTGTTGGAATGATCTAAATCTACTTATTACCTTGAAAACAGGGTGTTTCACAAAGGGGGTTTACTGCATTTTCAAATGAAAATTATTGAACCATTCACAAAAAATAAGCAGGAAAAATTGTATTGTTAAGGTGCATCAAAAATTGTAACAAAATTGGTTATCGAAATCGTATTTTATCAAAAACCTAAAATTGTAAATCTTAATTTAAGAAATTCTCATTAAAAAGTACAAAATAAAAAGTATAATTGATTCTACATAAAATTGGCTGAATATTGGTGTATATGAAATTGTCTCTCTAATCCCAGCGTGATTCTATAAGGATTTTCACACTGCAGATCCCAGATATTTCTTGACAACTATAAAGTGCTGAGCTTTTCTCTAAACACTGAAAATACTTATAAACCTAATAGACAAACACCTGCATACGAACAACTATGCGATTGTAAGATGCTATACTCAGAAAGAGGCGTAATGTGAGTTATATTGGCTGCATGATGCCCCTCTGCCCGCTGCTTTAGTATTCTTTATCAGTGAGCTTCATTACTTTTAATCTTGCCACTCACAAGGACTACCCCTTTTTTACCATAATTCCACAAGGGCCGCCCTATGATTGTCAGTGAGAAAAACCACGTCTGAAGTTGTGATTTTTAGATCGACAGCCCCCCCGACGGAGGAACACGTTACCTTGTGAGAAACAGAAACCATAATAATTTTATACCGTGTGAATTTAATAACGCATTCTGTTAGCAATGTAAAGTTGTCCATTGTTGCATAAACATAATATCATGTTTTTGTGATAAGCGTCAGAAAATGTAAGTAATAAAATTGATGTTGTTTTATTTAATTGATGTGACGTTTTATCTCATTATGAAACTAGTATTATAATTTGTACCATATGGCGCCATCGCTCCTATAGTCCGATTGTACCAATAAATTAATAGCGAGCATCTTTCAGAGACATATTGGTGACAACAAGTCACTACCATTTCAAATATTCATTTATTAAAATAAATTTATTTAACAGCCGCTTGGGAAAAACCTGATAACATTTGGAATTGAAACGCCTGAAGGATAAATGGGGAGTTGTCACTTGTCCAAATATTGACTCAGATCCCAGTAAATCCAATGAGTGAGGTTCCCTCTGTGTTAACGTCTGGCTCAGCTCCTGTTAATACCATAAGCTGAGCGCCTAGTCCGTCCCTCACTCTGTATAACACTGTTTATCTACTCATTAGATATATGCAGGGTGCACTGACACCTCTAACCCCAAATGTGACTTTACTCCTGCAGTTTAGGCAAGCCTCCTGTCACTGAAGGGTTAATGTATCAGGCTGTCTTTGTCAAGACCCCTATTCACATAAGCCCAGAGGTTGAAAGGTTAATGATGAAGCTCTCAGACAAACCAGGCTTCATTTTGTAATATGTATTATGTCTTCAGATGCAGATAGCTGCTGGTTGCTATAGGGCTTAGTGCAAGTCCCCTGGTGGGGGGTTGGGTTGGCAGAGACAGACATCCAGTTCTAGGTATGAAGAGATAACTGACAAGCTCTGGGCACGTGCCAGAGAGGTCAGAACAAGTGACGAGAGATTGGAGCATCATCAGCACAGAGATCACAAGCTTATACCCACAACCAAAACATTTAATTTGTTTGCTAAAGGCGAAAGTGAGGAAAGAGTAGGGCAAGGAAATGCCTAAGATGCCAGAGGCGCTAAACAGTGTAACAAGTGAGGGGTTCACACAACGGTTCTCATTACGTGGTGTGCTATTTAGCATATTCCCTCAAGCGCAAACACCCCGAGAAGTAAACTTTTAATGCCCATATTACAACTGCGCTAAACCAAAAAGTAGTTATGAATATTTTACATTCCAATGTTCTTTACATAGAAGAAAATTCTATTTAAAATAGATATATGTTTATATGTGTATATAAGTGTTTATTTGTGTAGATATGTGTTTATTTGTGTATATAAGTGTTTATTTGTGTATATAAGTGTTTATTTGTGTGTATAAGTGTTTATTTGTGTAGATATATGTTTATATGTGTATATAAGTGTTTATTTGTGTAGATATGTGTTTATTTGTGTAGATATGTGTTTATTTGTGTATATAAGTGTTTATTTGTGTATATAAGTGTTTATTTGTGTAGATATATGTTTATATGTGTATATAAGTGTTTATTTGTGTATATAAGTGTTTATTTGTGTAGATATGTGTTTATTTGTGTAGATATGTGTTTATTTGTGTAGATATGTGTTTATTTGTGTAGATATATGTTTATATGTGTATATAAGTGTTTATTTGTGTATATAAGTGTTTATTTGTGTATATAAGTGTTTATTTGTGTAGATATGTGTTTATTTGTGTAGATATGTGTTTATTTGTGTAGATATGTGTTTATTTGTGTAGATATGTGTTTATTTGTGTATATAAGTGTTTATTTGTGTATATAAGTGTTTATTTGTGTAGATATGTGTTTATTTGTGTAGATATGTGTTTATTTGTGTAGATATGTGTTTATTTGTGTAGATATGTGTTTATTTGTGTAGATATGTGTTTATATGTGTATATAAGTGTTTATTTGTGTAGATATGTGTTTATTTGTGTAGATATGTATGTATATACAGGGAGTGCAGAATTATTAGGCAAGTTGTATTTTTGAGGATTAATTTTATTATTGAACAACAACCATGTTCTCAATGAACCCAAAAAACTCATTAATATCAAAGCTGAATAGTTTTGGAAGTAGTTTTTAGTTTGTTTTTAGTTATAGCTATTTTACGGGGATATCTGTGTGTGCAGGTGACTATTACTGTGCATAATTATTAGGCAACTTAACAAAAAACAAATATATACCCATTTCAATTATTTATTTTTACCAGTGAAACCAATATAACATCTCAACATTCACAAATATACATTTCTGACATTCAAAAACAAAACAAAAACAAATCAGTGACCAATATTGCCACCTTTCTTTGCAAGGACACTCAAAAGCCTGCCATCCATGGATTCTGTCAGTGTTTTGATCTGTTCACCATCAACATTGCGTGCAGCAGCAACCACAGCCTCCCAGACACTGTTCAGAGAGGTGTACTGTTTTCCCTCCTTGTAAATCTCACATTTGATGATGGACCACAGGTTCTCAATGGGGTTCAGATCAGGTGAACAAGGAGGCCATGTCATTAGATTTTCTTCTTTTATACCCTTTCTTGCCAGCCACGCTGTGGAGTACTTGGACGCGTGTGATGGAGCATTGTCCTGCATGAAAATCATGTTTTTCTTGAAGGATGCAGACTTCTTCCTGTACCACTGCTTGAAGAAGGTGTCTTCCAGAAACTGGCAGTAGGACTGGGAGTTGAGCTTGACTCCATCCTCAACCCGAAAAGGCCCCACAAGCTCATCTTTGATGATACCAGCCCAAACCAGTACTCCACCTCCACCTTGCTGGCGTCTGAGTCGGACTGGAGCTCTCTGCCCTTTACCAATCCAGCCATGGGCACATCCATCTGGCCCATCAAGACTCACTCTCATTTCATCAGTCCATAAAACCTTAGAAAAATCAGTCTTGAGATATTTCTTGGCCCAGTCTTGACGTTTCAGCTTGTGTGTCTTGTTCAGCAGTGGTCGTCTTTCAGCCTTTCTTACCTTGGCCATGTCTCTGAGTATTGCACACCTTGTGCTTTTGGGCACTCCAGTGATGTTGCAGCTCTGAAATATGGCCAAACTGGTGGCAAGTGGCATCTTGGCAGCTGCACGCTTGACTTTTCTCAGTTCATGGGCAGTTATTTTGCGCCTTGGTTTTTCCACACCCTTCTTGCGACCCTGTTGAGTATTTTGAATGAAACGCTTGATTGTTCGATGATCACGCTTCAGAAGCTTTGCAATTTTAAGAGTGCTGCATCCCTCTGCAAGATATCTCACTATTTTTGACTTTTCTGAGCCTGTCAAGTCCTTCTTTTGACCCATTTTGCCAAAGGAAAGGAAGTTGCCTAATAATTATGCACACCTGATATAGGGTGTTGATGTCATTAGACCACACCGCTTCTCATTACAGAGATGCACATCACCTAATATGCTTAATTGGTAGTAGGCTTTCGAGCCTATACAGCTTGGAGTAAGACAACATGCATAAAGAGGATGATGTGGTCAAAATACTCATTTGCCTAATAATTCTGCACTCCCTGTACATACAAACACACATGTGTCACATTTGCTCATATGTATATTTACATAAATACGCATGTTTAAACTTGTATATGTATTTACAGTGTATATTAGAGTTGAGCATTTGTTTCGGAACAAAAGTGTTTTAATTTCGAAAAGGGATATTCGTTTCCTTTCCATGAAACAAATATTTGAAAGAATGCATTGGGGGATTAGAATTCCGCATTATTCCTTAGTTTTCTAAAAAATGGCTAATATACTCACCTACACACGCCGTTAAAGTAATGAAAATGTGTAAAAAGTACAGCTGGAAAAAAAAAATCACATGTACTTAAAATACTTACCGCAGGGCGCGCTAACCAACTCCTCTTCAAGCCTGAGCCGCACTAACTGTAGGTTTAATATGCTCGCCCCCAGGACCTGCACTGTAGTGAGTGAAGCCTCCAGTTAGCACGAGGAAGAGGATCTGGTTAGCGTAACCTCCGGTGCATGTAGGTATTTTAAGTACAGGTGATTTTTTGTTGTTGTTGTACTTTTTCAATACTGAATAGTGCAGGCACCGATAATTCTGTAAATTATTTAGCAGCTCGATCCTCCTTTTCCTACAGAGCACCACAATTATGGAACGACCTCCCGCACACTTTCAAACCTTCCCCAAGCCTAAAATCCTCTCTGTATATCTCAAAACAGAATGCACCTGATTATATATTTCCTACCTGTTCTATGTTAAATTCTGCATATGTTATGTATTATTATTGTTTTTGTATTTTATTGCACCTATTGTATCAATGCAATGTTTTGTGGACCCAGGAAATACTTGAAAATGAGAGAAATCTCTTTCTTCCTGGTAAAATATTTTATAAATAAATATTTGGTATGAACATGTCTTGGCTGCACGTGTGTGTGTATATTCTTAAACAGATATATATACAAAATCTGGTTTAGCACCCCTTACAAACAGTTTATATACACATCTTTGGGAGTGCTGCCAAAATGACCTAGTGACTACACAAACAAAAAGGTATTGGCGCACGTGTGTGCGTATATTCTTATACAGATATATATACAAAGTCTGGTTTAGCACCCCTTACAAACAGTTTATATACACATCTTTGGGAGTGCTGCCAATATGACCTAGTCACTACACAAACAAAAAGGTCTTGGCGCACGTGTGTGCGTATATTCTTATACAGATATATATACAAAATCTGGTTTAGCACCCCTTACAAACAGTTTATATACACATCTTTGGGAGTGCTGCCAACATGATCTAGTTAATACACAAACAAAAAGGTATTGGCGCACGTGTGTACGTATATTCTTATACAGATATATATATACAAAATCTGGTTTAGCACCCCTTACAAACAGTTTATATACACATCTTTGGGAGTGCTGCCAACATGACCTAGTCACTACACAAACAAAAAGGTATTGGCTGCACGTGTGTGCGTATATTCTTATACAGATATATATACAAAATCTGTTTTTGCACCCCTTACAAACAGTTTATATACACATCTGGGAGTGCTGCGGTAGTCAATACACAAACAAAAAGGTCTTGGCGCACGTGTGTGCGTATATTCTTATACAGATATATATACAAAGTCTGGTTTAGCACCCCTTACAAACAGTTTATATAGACATCTGGGAGTGCTGCGGTAGTCAATACACAAACAAAAAGGTCTTGGCGCACGTGTGTGCGTATATTCTTATACAGATATATATACAAAATCTGGTTTTGCACCCCTTACAAACAGTTTATATACACATCTTTGGGAGTGCTGCCAATATGACCTAGTCAATACACAAACAAAAAGGTATTGGATGCACGTGTGTGCGTATATTCTTATACAGATATATATACAAAGTCTGGTTTAGCACACCTTACAAACAGTTTATATACACATCTTTGGGAGTGCTGCCAATATGACCTAGTCACTACACAAACAAAAAGGTATTGGCTGCACGTGTGTGCGTATATTCTTATACAGATATATATACAAAATCTGGTTTTGCACCCCTTACAAACAGTTTATATACACATCTTTGGGAGTGCTGCCAATATGACCTAGTCAATACACAAACAAAAAGGTATTGGCGCACGTGTGTGCGTATATTCTTATACAGATATATATACAAAGTCTGGTTTAGCACACCTTACAAACAGTTTATATACACATCTTTGGGAGTGCTGCCAACATGACCTAGTCACTACACAAACAAAAAGGTATTGGCGCACGTGTGTGCGTATATTCTTATACAGATATATATACAAAGTCTGGTTTAGCACACCTTACAAACAGTTTATATACACATCTTTGGGAGTGCTGCCAACATGACCTAGTCACTACACAAACAAAAAGGTATTGGCGCACGTGTGTGCGTATATTCTTATACAGATATATATACACAAAGTCTGGTTTAGCACCCCTTACAAACAGTTTATATACACATCTTTGGGAGTGCTGCCAACATGACCTAGTCACTACACAAACAAAAAGGTATTGGCGCACGTGTGTGCGTATATTCTTATACAGATATATATACAAAATCTGTTTTTGCACCCCTTACAAACAGTTTATATACACATCTTTGGGAGTGCTGCCAACATGACCTAGTCAATACACAAACAAAAAGGTATTGGCGCACGTGTGTGCGTATATTCTTATACAGATATATATACAAAATCTGTTTTTGCACCCCTTACAAACAGTTTATATACACATCTTTGGGAGTGCTGCCAACATGACCTAGTCAATACACAAACAAAAAGGTGTTGGCTGCACGTGTGTGCGTATATTCTTATACAGATATATATACAAAATCTGGTTTAGCACACCTTACAAACAGTTTATATACACATCTTTGGGAGTGCTGCGGTAGTCACTACACAAACAAAAAGGTATTGGCGCACGTGTGTGCGTATATTCTTATACAGATATATATACAAAGTCTGGTTTAGCACACCTTACAAACAGTTTATAAAGACATCTTTGGGAGTGCTGCCAATATGACCTAGTCACTACACAAACAAAAAGGTATTGGCGCACGTGTGTGCGTATATTCTTATACAGATATATATACAAAATCTGGTTTAGCACACCTTACAAACAGTTTATAAAGACATCTTTGGGAGTGCTGCGGTAGTCACTACACAAACAAAAAGGTATTGGCGCACGTATGTGCGTATATTCTTATACAGATATATATACAAAATCTGGTTTAGCACCCCTTACAAACAGTTTATATACACATCTTTGGGAGTGCTGCCAACATGACCTAGTCAATACACAAACAAAAAGGTATTGGCGCACGTGTGTGCGTATATTCTTATACAGATATATATACAAAATCTGGTTTAGCACACCTTACAAACAGTTTATATACACATCTTTGGGAGTGCTGCCAATATGACCTAGTCACTACACAAACAAAAAGGTCTTGGCTGCACGTGTGTGCGTATATTCTTATACAGATATATATACAAAGTCTGGTTTAGCACACCTTACAAACAGTTTATATAGACATCTTTGGGAGTGCTGCCAACATGACCTAGTCAATACACAAACAAAAAGGTATTGGCGCACGTGTGTGCGTATATTCTTATACAGATATATATACAAAGTCTGGTTTAGCACACCTTACAAACAGTTTATATAGACATCTTTGGGAGTGCTGCCAACATGACCTAGTCAATACACAAACAAAAAGGTCTTGGCTGCACGTGTGTGCGTATATTCTTATACAGATATATATACAAAATCTGGTTTAGCACCCCTTACAAACAGTTTATATACACATCTTTGGGAGTGCTGCCAATATGACCTAGTCAATACACAAACAAAAAGGTATTGGCTGCACGTGTGTGCGTATATTCTTATACAGATATATATATACAAAGTCTGGTTTAGCACCCCTTACAAACAGTTTATATACACATCTTTGGGAGTGCTGCCAACATGACCTAGTCAATACACAAACAAAAAGGTCTTGGCTGCACGTGTGTGCGTATATTCTTATACAGATATATATACAAAATCTGGTTTTGCACCCCTTACAAACAGTTTATATACACATCTTTGGGAGTGCTGCCAATATGACCTAGTCACTACACAAACAAAAAGGTATTGGCTGCACGTGTGTGCGTATATTCTTATACAGATATATATACAAAATCTGGTTTTGCACCCCTTACAAACAGTTTATATACACATCTTTGGGAGTGCTGCCAATATGACCTAGTCACTACACAAACAAAAAGGTATTGGCGCACGTGTGTGCGTATATTCTTATACAGATATATATACAAAGTCTGGTTTAGCACACCTTACAAACAGTTTATATACACATCTTTGGGAGTGCTGCCAACATGACCTAGTCAATACACAAACAAAAAGGTATTGGCGCACGTGTGTGCATATATTCTTATACAGATATATATACAAAGTCTGGTTTAGCACCCCTTACAAACAGTTTATATACACATCTTTGGGAGTGCTGCCAATATGACCTAGTCAATACACAAACAAAAAGGTATTGGCGCACGTGTGTGCGTATATACTTATACAGATATATATACAAAATCTGGTTTAGCACCCCTTACAAACAGTTTATATACACATCTTTGGGAGTGCTGCCAATATGACCTAGTCAATACACAAACAAAAAGGTCTTGGCGCATGTGTGTGCGTATATTCTTATACAGATATATATATACAAAATCTGGTTTAGCACCCCTTACAAACAGTTTATATAGACATCTGGGAGTGCTGCGGTAGTCACTACACAAACAAAAGGTATTGGCTGCACGTGTGTGCGTATATACTTATACAGATATATATACAAAATCTGGTTTAGCACCCCTTACAAACAGTTTATATACACATCTTTGGGAGTGCTGCCAATATGACCTAGTCAATACACAAACAAAAAGGTATTGGCGCACGTGTGTGCGTATATTCTTATACAGATATATATACAAAATCTGGTTTTGCACCCCTTACAAACAGTTTATATACACATCTTTGGGAGTGCTGCCAACATGACCTAGTCAATACACAAACAAAAAGGTCTTGGCTGCACGTGTGTGCGTATATTCTTATACAGATATATATACAAAATCTGGTTTAGCACCCCTTACAAACAGTTTATATACACATCTGGGAGTGCTGCGGTAGTCACTACACAAACAAAAAGATATTGGATGCACGTGTGTGCGTATATTCTTATACAGATATATATACAAAGTCTGGTTTAGCACCCCTTACAAACAGTTTATAAAGACATCTTTGGGAGTGCTGCGGTAGTCACTACACAAACAAAAAGATATTGGATGCACGTGTGTGCGTATATTCTTATACAGATATATATACAAAGTCTGGTTTAGCACACCTTACAAACAGTTTATATACACATCTTTGGGAGTGCTGCCAACATGACCTAGTCAATACACAAACAAAAAGGTGTTGGCTGCACGTGTGTGCGTATATTCTTATACAGATATATATACAAAGTCTGGTTTAGCACACCTTACAAACAGTTTATATACACATCTTTGGGAGTGCTGCGGTAGTCACTACACAAACAAAAAGGAATTGGCGCACGTGTGTGCGTATATTCTTATACAGATATATATACAAAATCTGGTTTAGCACACCTTACAAACAGTTTATAAAGACATCTTTGGGAGTGCTGCGGTAGTCACTACACAAACAAAAAGGTATTGGCGCACGTGTGTGCGTATATTCTTATACAGATATATATACAAAATCTGGTTTAGCACCCCTTACAAACAGTTTATATACACATCTTTGGGAGTGCTGCCAACATGACCTAGTCAATACACAAACAAAAAGGTATTGGCGCACGTGTGTGCGTATATTCTTATACAGATATATATACAAAGTCTGGTTTAGCACACCTTACAAACAGTTTATATACACATCTTTGGGAGTGCTGCCAATATGACCTAGTCAATACACAAACAAAAAGGTATTGGCTGCACGTGTGTGCGTATATTCTTATACAGATATATATACAAAGTCTGGTTTAGCACACCTTACAAACAGTTTATATACACATCTTTGGGAGTGCTGCCAATATGACCTAGTCACTACACAAACAAAAAGGTATTGGCGCACGTGTGTGCGTATATTCTTATACAGATATATATACAAAATCTGGGTTAGCACACCTTACAAACAGTTTATATACACATCTTTGGGAGTGCTGCGGTAGTCACTACACAAACAAAAAGGTATTGGCGCTCATCTATTTTCAAAAGCACAACAATTATTTTTTAATTGCTGCAAAAAGTTGCCTGCAAAAAAACATCAAGGGGTCAATTTATCAAGCTCTGACTGTAGTGGTCTTTAGACCGCTGCTTCATTTCCTGTCCACCTGCTTTGAGGCGGCGGACAGAAATAAACCCGATAGAATACGATTGGGTTGATTGACACCCCCTGCTAGAGGCCGATTGGCCACAAATCTGCAGGGGGCAGCATTGCACCAGCGGTTCACAAGAACTGCTGGCGCAATGATAATTGTTAACAGCGTATGCTGTCGGCATTTATCGATGTGCAGCGGATATGTTACGCTACATTGTATCATGTCCGCTCGCACATTAATAATTGGACCCCCAAGAGACAACTATTCTTTTTAAATAAAATTGGGATCTTAGTCACACAATATGACCATATTCTGCTTAGCCAGTCACCAACTTACAAGGTGCCCCAATATAGACTGCTTCTAACACTACAGAGGACTGGTCCTTTGCCTCAGAGGGCTGAATCATTCCTGCTTTTACTCTTCATAATAGGATGAGACTGTAGTGTTAGGAGCAGTCTATATTGGGGCACCTTGTAAGTTGGTGACTGGCTAAGCAGAATATGGCCATATTGTGTGTGACTAAGATCCCAATTTTATTTAAAAAGAATAGTTGTCTCTTGATGTTTTTTGCAGGCAATTTTTTGCAGCAGTTCAAAAAAATATGTTGTGCTTTTGAAAATGGATGTGCGCCAATACCTTTTTGTTTGTGTATATATATATATATATATATATATATATATTTGTATACAAAGAGAGAAGCGCTCTACCAGGAACGAACAACAGCTCATCAGCTAGTTCTATGGCGATTTACCACCCAGAAGCACTCTCCCATCCGGAAGTCTCCCTAAGTGTGATGCGGTAGCCCAGACGTGCTCAGTGTGCCTAGAGGGATATGGCTGCACCTCACTGACGAGGCCCACAATAGGCCGAAACGTACGTCTGGGGTTTTGCTGTTTCTCTTGTTCAGAGAGTGATTGCCTGGTATTTCGGGGCTGGACTGTACTGTAAAGTCAGGGTCAGACTGACATGCGTCAGGAAAGTTCTTCTCTGTGAAAGGCACATGTTGAGCAAATAGAGGCTGCTTCTTGGGTGGTAACTAGCCATAGAACAAGCTATTATGCTATTGTTCGTTCCCAGGTTGAGCGCTTCTCTCTTTTTATGTGTGTATATATATATATATATATATATATACACAGTGGGTATTTTAAAGAATCACCCCCTTGTTGCTTTGGAGCCTGAAATATCCAGCTGTAATTATTCAGTGCAAATTATAACAAGTGAAAGCTATAACACCAACATGTTTGACTCACAAATAACTAATGCAGTCAAAATATTAAATAAAATGTATTTGCTAGTACCACAAGTTAAAATCATGTTCATTTAGTATATATATCACCATCAAAAAATATATAAATACAATGCAATAATATTGACACCGGTGTCTTAAACCTTAATAAGCATAGGTTGTTCAATAAAGAATAAACATTAAAATCAATATTACGTGTTTAAGTAATGAACAAAGGACTACTATTAAGAAACACCTAACATAGGAGTATAGAAATAGATTTGAAATACTTTGGCATTTATAGTATCATACATTTCGTTGCCTAGTAACCTCTTGATTAAAATAGGAGCGGTTATTCTGGAGGATTAGTGTGACTCTCGGTATCTCAAACTGTGATTTGTTCTTATTTCCACTTTAAAAAAGTCTCAATGAGGGAACGTTACTCTGTATCAGAGATTTATAGACAGTTTAAATCACAATGTTTCAATATTGATTATCCTCTTCTTTTATAAAAGTGATTCTTTATCGTTGGTGATAAAAAGTTCCTTAATAAAAGTGTATCTTTAACAGGAGTATATTCGTATGAGGTACTAAAATACAGTAAAAAGTTCCAAGATCATTCAGTTCAGCCGTGTCAAATGTATTGACCATAAATAGAGTTCAGCAGTAACAGATATTAGTAACCACAAGATGTCCCTTTTAAATATTACAGACTATGAGGCCTATTTCTCAAGCCGTCAACTATGCTGCATTCGCCGGCACCAATACGCTCGCCTAACATCATGGCCGCAGACCTGAATACGATCTCTATATTTATAAAAAAAAAACGGCAAAAAGCCATGCACCAAGTATGGAGTGATGAGCAGCCGACTGTTGTTACCTAGCAGTCATCGACCTTGCTTCTATTCGGCGTTTTACCAACTTTATTTATACCCTGTCACTAAACACCGCCACTATACTAAAATGTTTAACCCCTATCCCGCTGCTCCCGGACCCCGTGGCAACTTTAATAAAGCTATTAACCCCTATCCCACTGCTCCTGGACCCCACCGCCTCTAAAAAAATGTATTAACCCCTATCCCGTTGCTCCCGGACCCCGCCGCAAATTTAATAAAGCTATTAACCCCTGTCCCGCTGCTCCCGGACCCCGCCGCAACTGTAATAAAATTATTAACCCCTAAACCCCTGGCCTCCCACATCACTACCACTTACTAAACCTATTAACCTCTAAACCGCCAGCCCCCCGCATCGCCATAAACTAAATTAAGCTATTAACCCCTAAATGTAACAACCCGCTAACTTTACATTAAAATTACCTCATCCCTATCTTATAATAAATTAAAACTTACCTTTAGAATTAAATTAAACTATATTAAGCTATTAATTAACTTACCCTATTATACTAACATTACATTAAACTACTAATTAAATTAACTATATTACATATTTAAAAACCTAACCCTACTCAAATTATTTAAATCTACAATAAAAAATGACTAAATTACAAAAAAATAAACGCTAAGTTACAAAAAATAAAAAACACTAAGTCACAAAAAAAAACCACATTATCAAAAATAAAAAAGAATTACACCTAATCTAATAGCCCTATCAAAATAAAAAAATACCCTAGCCTACAATAAACTACCAATGGCCCTAAAAAGGCGGGGCATTGCCCCAAAGTAATCAGCTCTTTTACCTGTTAAAATAATACAATACCCCACAGTAAAACCCACCACCCACACAACCAACCCCCCCAAATAAAAAACCTATCTAAAAACCTAAGCTACATTGCCCTGGGGATGTCGGGGCAGAAGATTAGGGGTGTTTAGACGCAGGGTTTATGTTAGGTGTAAACGTTACTGGTTTTCTACCATAGAAATAAATGGGATATCTGGCAGCATCGAACAGGAGCTTTCGCTGCTTTCAGACTCCCATTGATTCCTATGGCATCCGTGGCCTCCAGAGTGGCGGATTGAAAACCAGGTACGCTGGGCCAGAATAGCCACAAACGTACCTGTTAGAAATGTGTTTACTTGCAAAAGGTGTCAGATAGTGCTGAATTTGTATTCAGAACATCTGTAATGATGTAAGCATCGATCTGTGTCGGATTGAGACCAGCAGATCGTATATTACGTCACAAATTTCAACTTTTGCCGGTCTGTAGGCTTTGATAAATAGGTCGAATCAAGCTTGCCACAATTACACTGCGGAATTCCGACATATTTACGGTTGACGGCTTGATAAATAGGCCTCTGACCGTTTTCTTCATTGGTTAAATGTGTAATAGTAGTTGCGTGTGTGGTAATTTCAAATAACTCACTGTTTCTTCAGTGTCCCCCACCAGCCGACTCACTTCTGATGTTGGTTATGTGATGCATGTTTGTTTCGTCCAATTAGGAATATCCCGCAAGTGCACATACTATTTCAAATATTCTAAGTTTCTTCAAATTCCTACCGTTTCGTTCTTTATCAGATTTCAACGCTGCGGTTATGGGAGTTCATCCAGGATCCAGACAATTGTCAGGATCTGTAAAAAAGATATGTCTACGCGTTTCAGCTTCTCAAGCCTTTCATCCGCTATATCCGATCATGTCCGCTCGCACCATAGTAAATAGGCCCCTTTATGCTTTTTTAATTTGAGCTGTTAAAGAGTGCTGAATTCCTTAACTTTCAGGATTCAGCTTATAATCTTATTTTTTTTAATTTAATCATTTTTGCATAATAATACATTTTTTGAGGGTCTGCACCACCACCCATTTCTTAAAAGCGGTCTAACTAACTATTTAGGAATTATATCATATAAAATTAAATTACCTATATACATATATATATATATATATACAGGGAGTGCAGAATTATTAGGCAAGTTGTATTTTTGAGGATTAATTTTATTATTGAACAACAACCATGTTCTCAATGAACCCAAAAAACTCATTAATATCAAAGCTGAATAGTTTTGGAAGTAGTTTTTAGTTTGTTTTTAGTTATAGCTATTTTACGGGGATATCTGTGTGTGCAGGTGACTATTACTGTGCATAATTATTAGGCAACTTAACAAAAAACAAATATATACCCATTTCAATTATTTATTTTTACCAGTGAAACCAATATAACATCTCAACATTCACAAATATACATTTCTGACATTCAAAAACAAAACAAAAACAAATCAGTGACCAATATTGCCACCTTTCTTTGCAAGGACACTCAAAAGCCTGCCATCCATGGATTCTGTCAGTGTTTTGATCTGTTCACCATCAACATTGCGTGCAGCAGCAACCACAGCCTCCCAGACACTGTTCAGAGAGGTGTACTGTTTTCCCTCCTTGTAAATCTCACATTTGATGATGGACCACAGGTTCTCAATGGGGTTCAGATCAGGTGAACAAGGAGGCCATGTCATTAGATTTTCTTCTTTTATACCCTTTCTTGCCAGCCACGCTGTGGAGTACTTGGACGCGTGTGATGGAGCATTGTCCTGCATGAAAATCATGTTTTTCTTGAAGGATGCAGACTTCTTCCTGTACCACTGCTTGAAGAAGGTGTCTTCCAGAAACTGGCAGTAGGACTGGGAGTTGAGCTTGACTCCATCCTCAACCCGAAAAGGCCCCACAAGCTCATCTTTGATGATACCAGCCCAAACCAGTACTCCACCTCCACCTTGCTGGCGTCTGAGTCGGACTGGAGCTCTCTGCCCTTTACCAATCCAGCCACGGGCCCATCCATCTGGCCCATCAAGACTCACTCTCATTTCATCAGTACTCCACCTCCACCTTGCTGGCGTCTGAGTCGGACTGGAGCTCTCTGCCCTTTACCAATCCAGCCACGGGCCCATCCATCTGGCCCATCAAGACTCACTCTCATTTCATCAGTCCATAAAACCTTAGAAAAATCAGTCTTGAGATATTTCTTGGCCCAGTCTTGACGTTTCAGCTTGTGTGTCTTGTTCAGTGGTGGTCGTCTTTCAGCCTTTCTTACCTTGGCCATGTCTCTGAGTATTGCACACCTTGTGCTTTTGGGCACTCCAGTGATGTTGCAGCTCTGAAATATGGCCAAACTGGTGGCAAGTGGCATCTTGGCAGCTGCACGCTTGACTTTTCTCAGTTCATGGGCAGTTATTTTGCACCTTGGTTTTTCCACACGCTTCTTGCGACCCTGTTGACTATTTTGAATGAAACGCTTGATTGTTCGATGATCACGCTTCAGAAGCTTTGCAATTTTAAGAGTGCTGCATCCCTCTGCAAGATATCTCACTATTTTTTACTTTTCTGAGCCTGTCAAGTCCTTCTTTTGACCCATTTTGCCAAAGGAAAGGAAGTTGCCTAATAATTATGCACACCTGATATAGGGTGTTGATGTCATTAGACCACACCCCTTCTCATTACAGAGATGCACATCACCTAATATGCTTAATTGGTAGTAGGCTTTCGAGCCTATACAGCTTGGAGTAAGACAACATGCATAAAGAGGATGATGTGGTCAAAATACTCATTTGCCTAATAATTCTGCACTCCCTGTATATATATATATATATATATATATATATATATATATATATATATATATACACATACACTGTATATCTATGTCTATTTCTTTATCCAAATATATTCATATAGATATATAGCTATAGATTTATATTTTACAAACAATATACAGATATATAGATTACATAAGTATATTCATATAGATATATAGCTGTAGATTTATATTTTACAAACAATATACAGATATATAGATTACATAAGTATATTCATATAGATAAATAGCTATAGATTTATATTTTACAAACAATAGACAGATATATAGATTACATAAGTATATTCATATAGATATATAGCTATAGATGTATATTTTACAAACAATAGACAGATATATAGATTACATAAGTATATTCATATAGATATATAGCTATAGATGTATATTTTACAAACAATATACAGATATATAGATAGATTACATAAGTATATTTAAATAGATATATAGCTATAGATTTATATTTTAAAAACAATATACAGATATATAGATTACATAAGTATATTCATATAGATATATAGTTATAGATGTATATTTTACAAACAATATACAGATATATAGATTACATAAGTATATTCATATAGATATATAGCTATAGATGTTGTGATGATAGCAGGATGTGATGTCACTAGCTGGTGGGCGGGGCTTAGGTCCGGTGTCTGTGTCGCAGTTAGTTTAGTACAATCAACCTGTCTGGATGTGTATTGCTATGCTCTGTAATAAAATAGAGTTGTACCATCATTGCTGTGTCCTGCATATGTCCTGCATCTCATGACATGGTGTCAGAAGTTCTGGACTACGCTTCTGTTTCTGATGATGACGATGTCAAAGTTTACCCCACCTGAGCCTTTTGACTTTTCTCAGCCTGCAGCTTGGCCCACATGGCGTCAGCGGTTTCAGCGCTTCAGGATTGCATCCAAACTGAACAAGGAGAGTGGTGAAGTACAAGTTAATTCTCTTTTATACTCTATGGGGAAAGATGTAGAGCCAGTGTTCAATGCTTTTACTTTCCAAGAAGGGGAAGAAGTTAACTTTGATATAGTTATGGATAAACTCAGTGCCCACTTTGTGCCCAAAAGAAATGTGATTCATGAGAGAGCTTGTTTTCACAAACGTAATCAGCGTGTGGGAGAATCTGTGGAGTCATTTTTGCGCAGCCTGTATGAATTAGCTGAATTCTGTGAGTTTGGTGTTGCTAAAGAAGAGCAAATCAGAGACAGAATAGTTATTGGAATTGCAGATGCTGAAGTCTCCCTGAAGCTGCAGTTAGAGCCTGATTTAACATTAGACGGGGCTATTAGGATGGCCCGCCAGAGTGAACTGGTGAAAAAGCAAAGTGCTGATCTGAGGTCTGAGAGTATTGTGGATGAAGTGCAACAGCCTAGGAAAATTACTAGTGAAAGGCACAGTGTGAGCGGTAGATCTAAAGTACTGGAAAGGCCTAGAAGTGGATGGGCGCAACATGGCCGATGCACACGGTGCTACCGGGCTCATGATCAGAGTGCTATATGCCCGGCCAGAGATAAAAGATGCAGAAAATGTAACAGAATAGGCCATTTTGAAGTGGTGTGTAAAACTGAATACATTAAGGAGATGCAGGTGGACAGTGACCAGGAGGGTCAGGAAGTGTCTTTTGTGGGGTCTGTTGTGGAACGGACAAGCTCAGAGGAAGATTGGAAAGTTACCTTTACTGTAATGGGAGCCAATGTTGATTTTAAGATTGACACAGGAGCAGATATCACTGTAATGTCTTTTGCTGAATTTATGAGACTGCCTCGACAGCCCCAGCTGGCGAAGGTTACTACAAATGTTCATAGTCCTGGTGGCCGCATTGATTGTGTGGGGAAATTTCTTGCCAGCTGTGAGTACAAACAAAGGAAGTTCACCATGTGGGTGCATGTGATCCGAGGTCAGTGTGTTAACAGTTTATTGAGCAGAAAAGCAGCCTGTGACTTGGGCCTCGTGGCCAGAGTGAATGAGATCTCTGAAGATATGTTTGGCGAGTTGGGCCTACTGAGCTGCAAACCTGTCCGTATAGCACTTAAAAGTGACGCAGTCCCGTACAGTATTTCTACTCCTCGTAGAATTCCGTTCCCGCTTATGCCTCAAGTGGAGAAAGAGCTCATGCGCATGAAGTCTATGGGGGTTATTGAAGAGGTTGTTGAAGCAACTGATTGGTGTGCCCCCATTGTTCCAGTTGCAAAGAAAAACGGAAAGGTGCGCATCTGTGTGGACCTGAAAAGGTTGAATGAGGCAGTGAAGAGGGAGAGATTTGTGCTGCCGACACTGGAAGATATAGCCCCGAAGTTGGCTGGGGCGAAGTTCTTTTCCACATTAGACGCTTCTAGCGGCTTTTGGCAGATCCCCCTGGATCCAAAGTGCCGCAAACTGACTACCTTTATCACTCCGGTAGGTCGGTTCTGTTTCTGCAGACTTCCCTTTGGGATATCCTCCGCTCCTGAGATCTTTCAGAGGGAAATGAGTTCTCTCCTGAGTGGCCACGTGGGCACAGCAGTCGTCATGGACGACATTCTAGTGTATGGGTCTACAGTGGAAGAGCATGATCAGCGTTTGAGTTGTGTGCTGCAGGCTATCAAAGAGTCTGGGCTGAAGCTGAATAAAGAAAAATGTCATTTTAGGAAAACGGAATTATGCTACTTTGGGCATATCATCAACGGGGATGGCATCAAGCCGGACCCCGAGAAAATTCGGGCTATCGAACAGATGAAAAGCCCTTCTGATGTACATGAGCTGAGACAGATATTGGGCCTAGTAAATTACGTGGGCAAGTTTCTTCCAGATTTATCTACAGTTTTGCACCCTATCACAGAGTTGCTTAAGAAAGATGTTGCCTGGGTCTGGGGACCCTCACAAGAAAAAGCGTTCCTGCATGCTAAGTCCCTGCTGGGGTCTGCCCCAGTGCTGGGGTTCTACGACCCTTCAAAAAAGACTGTGGTTAGTGCTGATGCAAGCAGTTATGGGTTGGGGGCTGCACTCCTGCAGCTGAATGACAACAAACTACAGCCCATCGCCTACTGTTCCCGCACACTGACGGCTGCAGAGTCAAAATACGCTCAAATTGAGAAAGAGTGCCTGGCTGCAGTTTGGGCCTGTGAGCGCTTTCAGCGTTATCTAGTGGGTTTGGAGAAATTTAGTCTGGAAACTGACCACAAACCGCTAGTCCCTCTTATCAATTCTTATGACATCGACAAAACACCCTTGAGATGCCAGAGACTTTTAATGAGACTGCTCAGGTTCAATGTTCAGGCAGTGCATGTGCCGGGGAAGCAGCTGGTTGTGGCAGATACACTGTCCAGGCTCCCGCTGGCTGCTGCTGAAGAATCCTCTACAGAATCGGATGTGAAAGTGTATGTTGATTCAGTTCTGGCCTCTAAGTCCATTTCTTCAAGGAAACTGGAAGAGATAAAGAAAGAGACATATTTGGACACAGATCTGCAAGAAGTTATAAGGTACATAAGAGATGGCTGGCCCGAGAGCCGGGCAGCCTGGATGTCTTTAAATGCTTACCAGCCAGAGAGGTCGCAGCTCACGGAGCTGGAGGGGTTGGTGCTGTTCCAAGACCGTATTGTAATTCCTGTCAGCATGAGGAAGGAGATGTTAAACAGGATTCATGATGGCCACTTAGGCATTACAAAGTGCAGAGAAAGAGCAGCTACAGCTGTGTGGTGGCCTGGGATCAGCTCCGACATTGCAAATCACGTGTCTAAATGTGCCTTTTGCCGGGAACGCCGGCCTACTCAGAGAAGGGAGCCCTTAATGTCTACTCCGCTGCCTGCGGGGCCGTGGCAGAAAATAGCTGCTGATTTGTGCGAACTGCACGGGAAAAAGTTTCTTGTTGTTATCGACTACTATTCCAGGTATTTGGAAATAGCACCCCTGAATGATATCACAAGTCAGGCCGTTATCATTCGCCTGAAGAGCTTGTTCGCCCGCTGGGGCATTCCAATGGAGCTGGTGAGTGATAATGGCATGCAGTTCGCTTCTACAGAGTTCAGTGCTTTCAGCAGGGAATATGATTTTGTACATTCCACGTCAAGTCCACATTATCCGCAGGCCAACGGAATGGCTGAAAGGGCAGTTCAAACAACAAAATTCATCCTAAAGCAATCTGAACCGTACCTAGCCCTCTTGTCATACAGGGCGACGCCCATTCAAGCCACCGGGTTTAGCCCGGCACAGCTGATGCTAGGACGCCAGATTCGCACCACTTTACCCTCAGTGGGTGTCTTCAAGCCGCCTGGCCCTGTTCCTCGGGACGAAGTCCTTAGGAGGGATGAAGAGGCCAAAAAGGGTTATCGTTTCTTCTACGACAGGAGACATTCTGTCAGGCCTTTACAGGAACTGAAAGCGGGCCAAAGTGTCAGAATTAAACTGGATGATGAGAAGAAATGGAAGACGCCTGCTACGGTAGTGGGCCGCTCTCCAGAACCAAGGTCTTACACAGTCCTTACAGAGGGAGGGACGGTTACACGCCGTAACCGGAGACATCTTCAGCCTGTACCTGAGAGTCTGGAACCGGATACCTCAGTACCACCGCCGGTGGGATCTCCTGTTCTAAGAGAGGTGCCTTCCCCTCAGCAAGTTCATAGCGGGGATATATCTTTGCCTCCAGCAGACTCTTGTTCACCATCTTCTGTATCAGAGGACAGTTCATGCAAAGTTACATCAAGCGGAAGAGTGGTGAGGCTTCCGGCCCGATACAGGGACTGACTTTAGCTAGAACAGTGACCGGAAGTATGGGCAGAATAATCCCATGGTCACTGTGGACTAGGGTAGTCTACCCCGATGTCCAAGTCAGGATGTAATTTATTTGTTCATGTTTTCTAATCTATCTGTTCTTATAATGTTCTAAAACAAAATGTTGTTGTATACCCTGTTGGTGTACCTTGTTATTTAATATATGCGAATGTATGCTTTGCCTTTGAAAAAGGGGAAGATGTGATGATAGCAGGATGTGATGTCACTAGCTGGTGGGCGGGGCTTAGGTCCGGTGTCTGTGTCGCAGTTAGTTTAGTACAATCAACCTGTCTGGATGTGTATTGCTATGCTCTGTAATAAAATAGAGTTGTACCATCATTGCTGTGTCCTGCATATGTCCTGCATCTCATGACAGATGTATATTTTACAAACAATATACAGATATATAGATAGATTACATAAGTATATTCATATAGATATATAGTTATAGATGTATATTTTACAAACAATATACAGATATATAGATTACATAAGTATATTCACATAGATATATAGCTATAGATTTATATTTTACAAACAATATACAGATATATAGATAGATTACATAAGTATATTCATATAGATATATAGCTATAGATTTCTATTTTACAAACAATATACAGATATATAGATTACATAAGTATATTCATATAGATATATAGCTATAGATGTATATTTTACAAACAATATACAGATATATAGATAGATTACATAAGTATATTCATATAGGTATATAGCTATAGATTTCTATTTTACAAACAATATACAGATATATAGATAGATTACATAAGTATATTCATATAGATATATAGCTATAGATTTCTATTTTACAAACAATATACAGATATATAGATTACATAAGTATATTCATATAGATATATAGCTATAGATTTATATTTTACAAACAATATACAGATATATAGATAGATTACATAAGTATATTCATATAGATATATAGTTATAGATTTATATTTTACAAACAATATACAGATATATATATAGATTACATAAGTATATTCATATAGATATATAGCTATAGATGTATATTTTACAAACAATATACAGATATATAGATAGATTACATAAGTATATTCATATAGGTATATAGCTATAGATTTATATTTTACAAACAATATACAGATATATAGATAGATTACATAAGTATATTCATATAGATATATAGCTATAGATTTATATTTTACAAACAATATACAGATATATAGATAGATTACATAAGTATATTCATATAGATATATAGTTATAGATTTATATTTTACAAACAATATACAGATATATAGATTACATAAGTATATTCATATAGATATATAGCTATAGATTTATATTTTACAAACAATATACAGATATATAGATAGATTACATAAGTATATTCATATAGATATATAGCTATAGATTTATATTTTACAAACAATATACAGATATATAGATAGATTACATAAGTATATTCATATAGATATATAGCTATAGATTTATATTTTACAAACAATATACAGATATATAGATAGATTACATAAGTATATTCATATAGATATATAGCTATAGATTTATATTTTACAAACAATATACAGATATATAGATAGATTACATAAGTATATTTAAAAATAAAAAGAACATTTTGCTCTAAGTGATAAACATAGGTATTTGAAGTATTATTGCACTTTCGATTTTAGCGCAGTTGGCCTAGCGACAGAAAAGGCTTTTTTTAGTGTGCCCCAGAGAAGTCTATGAGGAAAGGGATTTAGCGCAGTCCCATTATTAGACCCCCAGATGTAACCATTTACTTTCACACATAGGAGCGCTATTGATTTACTGTGAGCAGTGCTTGAACTCCACTTGTAATGAGTAATGCTTGAGGTCATTTACAGAAGTAAGTTACTGACCTTAATGCTTTTTATACACAAGTATAAAGTATGTCTGGCTGTAGTTGCTCAGTCTGTTTACAATAAGATAGTGAGATGTACTGCCGTTATTCAGCGCTGCGTACCTTGTTAGTGCGCCATTAATAAAATATAGCAATTACAGTAACAGCGGAAAGCTTTCTTCACATAATACAGCACAGTTTGTCACATGCCAAGAGAGGCTGCTCAGTTAATGATCCCATCATCTGATTGCTGGTACTATTCGGATTACTGAACCCAATTACGGATTTCTGCTAGGGTTGTATTTTGGAGCTATCTTATAGGTGCCATAGAAACATGACAAAAATAAGCCACATGTGTAATTGGTTTAGTGAGACAATACCGGCGTCTCTGAGAGGAAGCAAATGGTGACATTAGGGGTAATACAATGAGACCACCTGATCAGGTCACCATTTATCCCACAGTCTTTAGATAGCACTAAATCACTCTAGATACCAACGAGCAACAGATAACCAGGAATGTGATATCAGAAAGAAATAGTGGGATGAAAAAATGTGCTGATAATGACATGCAGCAAAACATACTGTCAATCTGAAAATGTTTCTTAAGGTTGTTTGTTTATTAGGCAATAAGGGAATTCAAGTGCCAAACAAACACACCTAATACAACTCTAGCATTACACAAACAAACACACCTAATACAACTCTAGCGTTACACAAACAAAACACCTAATACAACTCTAGCATTACACAAACAAAACACCTAATACAACTCTAGCATTACACAAACACAAACACCTAATACAACTCTAGCATTACACAAACAAAAACACCTAATACAACTCTAGCATTACACAAACAAAAACACCTAATACAACTCTAGCATTACACAAACAAAACACCTAATACAACTCTAGCATTACACAAACAAAACACCTAATCCAACTCTAGCATTACACAAACAAAACACCTAATCCAACTCTAGCATTACACAAACAAAAACACTTAATACAACTATAGCATTACACAAACAAAAACACCTAATACAACTCTAGCATTACACAAACAAAAACACCTAATACAACTCTAGCATTACACAAACAAACACACCTAATACAACTCTAGCATTACACAAACAAAACACCTAATACAACTCTAGCATTACACAAACAAACACACCTAATACAACTCTAGCATTACACAAACAAAACACCTAATCCAACTCTAGCATTACACAAACAAAAACACTTAATACAACTATAGCATTACACAAACAAAAACACCTAATACAACTCTAGCATTACACAAACAAAAACACCTAATACAACTCTAGCATTACACAAACAAACACACCTAATACAACTCTAGCATTACACAAACAAAAACACCTAATACAACTCTAGCATTACACAAACAAACACACCTAATACAACTCTAGCGTTACACAAACAAACACACCTAATACAACTCTAGCATTACACAAACAAAACACCTAATACAACTCTAGCATTACACAAACAAAACACCTAATACAACTCTAGCATTACACAAACAAAAACACTTAATACAACTATAGCATTACACAAACAAAAACACCTAATACAACTCTAGCATTACACAAACAAAACACCTAATCCAACTCTAGCATTACACAAACAAAACACCTAATCCAACTCTAGCATTACACAAACAAAAACACCTAATACAACTATAGCATTACACAAACAAAACACCTAATACAACTCTAGCATTACACAAACAAAAACACCTAATCCAACTCTAGCATTACACAAACAAAAACACCTAATACAACTATAACATTACACAAACAAAAACACTAAATACAACTATAGCATTACACAAACAAAAACACCTGATACAACTATAGCATTACACAAACAAAAACACCTAATACAACTCTAGCATTACACAAACAAAAACACCTAATACAACTCTAGCATTACACAAACAAAAACACCTAATACAACTCTAGCATTACACAAACAAAAACACCTAATACAACTCTAGCATTACACAAACAAAAACACCTAATACAACTCTAGCATTACACAAACAAAAACACCTAATAGAACTCTAGCATTACACAAACAAAAACACCTAATACAACTCTAGCATTACACAAACAAAAACACCTAATACAACTGTAGCATTACACAAACAAAAACACCTAATACAACTGTAGCATTACACAAACAAAAACACCTAATACAACTCTAGCATTACACAAACAAAAACACCTAATACAACTCTAGCATTACACAAACAAAAACACCTAATACAACTCTAGCATTACACAAACAAAAACACCTAATACAACTCTAGCATTACACAAACAAATACACCTAATACAACTATAGCATTACACAAACAAAAACACCTAATGCAACTATAGCATTACACAAACAAAAACACCTAATACAACTTTAGCATTACACAAACAAATACACCTAATACAACTATAGCATTACACAAACAAAAACACCTAATACAACTATAGCATTACACAAACAAAAACACCTAATACAACTCTAGCATTACACAAACAAATACACCTAATACAACTATAGCATCACACAAACAAAAACACCTAATACAACTATAGCATTACACAAACAAAAACACCTAATGCAACTATAGCATTACACAAACAAAAACACCTAATACAACTTTAGCATTACACAAACAAATACACCTAATTCAACTATAGCATTACACAAACAAAAACACCTAATACAACTATAGCATTACACAAACAAAAACACCTAATACAACTCTAGCATTACACAAACAAATACACCTAATACAACTATAGCATCACACAAACAAAAACACCTAATACAACTATAGCATTACACAAACAAAAACACCTAATACAACTATAGCATTACACAAACAAAAACACCTAATACAACTATAGCATTACACAAGCAAATACTTAATACAACTCTAGCATTACACAAACAAAACCACCTAAAACAAATATAGCATTACACAAACAAAGACACGTAATACAACTCTAGCATTAAAGAAACAAAAACACATAATATAACTATAGCAATACACAAACAGAACGCCTAATACAACGATAGCATTAAATAAACAAATACACCTAAGTCAACTATAGCATTACACAAACGCACCTAATATAACTATAGCATTACAAAATCAAAAACACATAATACAACACAAACACCTAATACAACTATAGCATTACACAAACAAAAACACCTAATACAACTCTAGCATTACACAAACAAAAACACCTAATACAACTATAGTATCACACAAACAAAAACACATAATACAATGTTACGGTTACCCTTAGTCTCGCTGAGAGATGGACCACTTAGTAGCCTGGATCCCTATTGCTAAAGAGGGGAGAAGCTGCTTTCCATAGTATTCTATATGAGTCTCGCAAATATAGAATAATCTCCCTTAGCTGCAGTACAGCTAGGATACCCTTCTGCCCACAAAAACGAGTCAACGCTGCGATTGAGGGTCAAACAAGAACTCAGGACTGGGATGCCCAGCCTGCTTTTTATTAAGGTTACATGCACACAGGGCACTCCCAGGGGGAGAGGGGGGGAAGCACAAAATCCCCCATCACACATTTAGATAGAGAACACTGTCCTTTGACAGGCCACAATAGGATTACAGTACTTAAGATAACAAGTTTACAAGTTCATCTTATCAATTAGCAGTCTGGCTCCAGAGGTGATTAGACAATAGTTTCTAAAAGCTGGAAAAAAAAAGAGTTAACTCTTTATGAAATGATACTTGTTACGGTTTTCTTGGAGCCCTTCTTAGGCGCTGGCTTGCTGGTTCAGGCATTGCTGCTGGGAAATAAGCTCTTCACAACAAAATAACTAATGCTTCTGTAACAGTGCTCCCTTTCTGTGGAACACTCTGGCAGACACGGTCTGACCCCTTTTCGGGGCAGACTAAGGCTGTCCAGACCGCTGGTTATGCGGGGCTGAGGTCGGTTTGTCTGGACAACCCGTCGGCGTTGCCATTCTGTTTCCCAGGTCTGTAAGTAATGGTGAAATTGAAGGGTTGCAACGATAAGCTCCAACGTAATAGCCTGCCGTTATCTCCAGAGACCCGGTTCAGCCACACCAACGGGTTATGGTCGGTGACCAGAGTGAACTCCTGACCATATAAATAGGGAGTCAATTTCTTTAATGCCCACACCAAAGCCAAACACTCCTTTTCGACCGCTGCATAGCTGACTTCGCGGGGCAGGAGCTTCCGGCTGATGTAGGCAACTGGATGCTCCCCTCCATCTTCGCCTACTTGGCTGAGGACGGCTCCCAGCCCGAACATGGAAGCATCTGTATGGACGATAAAACGTTTGTTGAGGGCTGGGGCCGCCAAGACAGGAGCGTTAATTAGAGCATTTTTGAGAGCCTGGAAAGCCGTTTCACAGTGGGGAGACCACAGGACCTGTCGAGGTAAGTTCTTCTTGGTCAAGTCAGTCAGGGGTTTGGCAAGTGTGCTGTAGTCTGGTACGAACCGTCTATAGTACCCTGCCGTGCCCAGGAAGGCTAGGACCTGAGTCTTAGTGATGGGGGTGGGCCAATTGGCGACAGCTTCTATTTTGGCCGGCTCTGGTCGCTGCTTTCCACACCCCACCCGGTGACCCAGGTACTGTACCTCGGCCATCCCAAAGTGGCATTTTTCTGGCTTCAGAGTCAGGCCAGCAGCCCGGATCTGATCCAGAACCATTCCCACATGAGCTAAGTGGTCCTCCCAGGACTCACTGTGGATCGCTATGTCGTCCAGGTAGGCGCAAGCAAAACTCTGGAAGCCATCCAGGAGCCTATCCACCAAGCGCTGGAATGTAGCTGGGGCATTCTTCATCCCAAACGGCATTACCCTAAACTGATATAAGCCGAATGGGGTGACGAATGCCGACTTGGGGATAGCCTCCGGGGCCAGGGGAATCTGCCAGTAACCTTTGCAGAGGTCAATAGTGGTCAGGTAATTTCCCCTGGCTATACGATCGAGTAGCTCGTCTACCCTGGGCATAGGGTAAGCGTCCGTCACGGTATTTTCATTGAGCCTCCGATAGTCTACGCAGAACCGGGTGGTCCCATCTTTCTTGGGCACCAAGACAACTGGGGAGGCCCAGGGACTATCGGAGGGCTCAATTACCCTGAGCTGGAGCATCTCATCTATCTCCTTCTTCATTCCTGTCCTAACTGCTTCGGGGATTCGGTATGGAGCCTGGCGCAAGGGAGCTTGTCCCGGAGTATCTACCTGGTGGGTGGTTAAAGTAGTGTACCCTGGCTTCGGGGAGAAGGTGAGGTGTTTGGACTGGAGGAGTTGGTTGAGCTGCTCCCTTTCAGTGGGGCTAAGTCGGTCCCCTATCTGAACCTGCGCCACTATACCTGTGGGGAGGCTCTTTTCTAATAGGTCTGGAATGGGTAAACTGTCGGGGTCTTCCTGAGGGGAACAACATACAGCCGTCACGTTCTCTGGTCGCTCAAAATATTCCTTGAGCATGTTTACATGGAATGTCTTTCTAAGATTGTTGTCGTGGCAGCTAGCTATCACATAAGTGGTGTCTCCCCTTTTCTCTACGATCTGGTAGGGACCCTGCCAGGACGCCTGCAATTTGTCTGTCTTCACCGGCTTAAGTACTAACACCTTTTGTCCTATGGTGAAGATTCTCTTTCGGGCCCCCCGATCGTACCATACTTTCTGTCTTCTCTGGGCCAACTGGAGATTAGCCCGCACGGATTTGGCTAATTGCTCCATTCGGTCCCTGAGTTCCAGCACGTATGGCACAATTGGGACACCGTCAGCCTCCATCTCTCCCTCCCAGTGCTCCCGGATCAGGTTTAGGGGTCCCCGTACCTTTCTTCCGTAGAGCAACTCGAAGGGAGAGAACCCTGTCGTTTCCTGGGGCACCTCCCGATAAGCAAATAGGAGGTGCGGCAGGAAGCGTTCCCAGTCTCGGTATTCCTGAGTGAACGTCTTGAGCATTTGCTTGAGGGTCCCATTGAACCTCTCACACAGCCCGTTCGTCTGGGGGTGGTATGGGGAGCTCAGGAGGGACTTAATTTTGCAAACCTGCCAGAGTTGTTGGGTCAATTCAGCCGTAAATTGGGTGCCTCGGTCGGATAGGATTTCTTTTGGAAATCCTACCCGGGAGAACACCTGTACTAGTGCATTCGCTACCGTATCCGCTTGTATGTTGGATAGGGCGACAGCCTCTGGGTACCTGGTAGCGTAGTCCACTACGGTAAGAATGTATCGCTTACCGGAGGGACTAGGGGTAGCCAGTGGTCCCACTAGGTCAATAGCAACCCGGCTGAAGGGTTCCTCTACAATGGGCATATTTACTAGCTGGGCTTTAGGGTGATCGCCTCGCCTTCCTACTCGTTGACACACATCGCAGGTGTTACAGTAAGTTCTAACGTCAGCGTGCACCCCTGGCCAAAAGAACGTGTGAGTAATGCGGTGTAGGGTACGGGTAACGGCTAGGTGGCCTGCTAAGGGGATGTCGTGGCCTATTTTGAGGATTTCTTGACGGTATTTGTGGGGCACTACCAGCTGTCGCCTACGCTGTCCCCTTTTCTCTGTCCAGCGGTATAGTTTCCCTTTTTCCCATAAGAATGTTTCGTTATCTGCCCCGCCCCCTCCGGTTTCTGCTCGTTCCCGGTACTTTTGTAAGGTCGGGTCAGTCTTAGACTCTGCCTCGAAAGCATCTGGGGTGTCCCAGGGTATGGGGCCTAACCTGTCAGGCAAGGTCGGGGTAGGTCTTACCTGTGTCTCCCGCACTGGTGAGAGCTCTCGCTCCGTCCGGGCTTGGGCCCGTGTAGTCACTGGGTCCGCCTCGTTGTTGCATACTGGAGCATAGGCAGAAGTCATGGGGCCCAAATCGTTGCCCAGTAGTACTTCGGCAGGTAAATTATCCATTAGGCCCACGTTCACAGCCCCCTTCCCCGCTCCCCAATCAAGATGCACTTTAGCTGTTGGAATTTTGTACACATCCCCCCCCCGCCACTCTAACGGCCACAGTCTGTCCGGATCGCTTGTGCTCTGGCACCAAATGACTCTGTACCAGCGTGATAGTAGCCCCTGTGTCTCGCAATCCCTCGGTAGATCGCCCCTCGAGCCATACCCTCTGCCGATGGTGCTGGCGGTTATCTGAGGCAGCATATACAGGGTCTGCCTCGTGAAGCGGCCCCACATATCCCTCCATAGGGGCCTCTTGGTTAACACAGAGGGCCCGGGCCGGACGATAGGACCCAGAGGGGTAATTGTAATTCCTGGGTGTCTGGTGCGTATTAAGGGGGCAGCTAGCCATGAAATGCCCTGGTTGCTTGCATCGGTGGCAAGTCGGTCTGGGACGCTCAGAGCTGTTATTGGGTGGTCCTGAGTGTCGGACGGGCCCTGTGGGCACCGGGGCTCGGAATTCAGCACGAGGGGGTGCACGGTAAACCTCTCTGGGTTCGATCCGTGCTGGAGCTCGGTAGTTCATGGGTTCGTGAAGACGGGAGTCATAATGTTCATCGGCCAATTTGGCTGCTTCTTCTAAGGTAGAAGGCCGCCTGTCTCGCAGCCATTCCTTCCCTTGCTGTTCCATGCCATTATAAAAATGTTCTAAGAGAAACAATTGTAAAATTTCCTCCCCAGTCACCGCTTTACTTCCGCTCAGCCAGTGATTTGCCGCTCTCCGCATTCGGTGCGCCCATTCCATATGGGTATCGTTAGGCTTCTTTTCCGTGCCCCGAAACTGTCGGCGATACGTGTCCGGAGTTACAGCGTACCGTTGCAACAGTGTCTCCTTAACTAGCTCATACTGTGTCACTTCCTCAGCACCCAGAGTACGAAAGGCTTCCAGGGCTCGCCCGGATAGTTTCCCAGACAATATCGTGGGCCACTCTCTGTTGGGAATCTGGTGCAGGGCACATTGCCTTTCGAAGTCCGCCAAATATTCATCAATCCCTGTCTCGCTCTCTAGGAAGGGTCGAAATGCCGCATAGGGTATCTTGGGCCTCCCAGCATTTTCGACAGGGATGATTACCTGCGGGGCTTCAGCATTGCGGTGTGCGTTCGCTAGGTTGAGTTTGTGGGCTCGAGTCTCTCGTATATCCTCGTCCGCCTCCGCCATCAACTGCTGTACCAATTCCATGGAGGGGTTCGGCCCGTATAATGAGAGCCTTTCCCGAACAATCCTGGTTTTTTCGTCACTAATCGTGGTCGGTGTTTCCGCCATTGTGAAGCTCTGATCCAGTTCGGTCAATTCTGCGATCAGCTCTCTCCTTGGCCGGTTGCTGGCGTACCCCCCTCTGCTTTCAAGTAAATCCTTTAGGGTTGTACGCTTCAATTTTTCGTAAGCGCTCTCCATCCGTTCTGTACCTCTCCTAGGAAATCCAGGAAAATCCCGCCGCTGCCGCCAAATGTTACGGTTACCCTTAGTCTCGCTGAGAGATGGACCGCTTAGTAGCCTGGATCCCTATTGCTAAAGAGGGGAGAAGCTGCTTTCCATAGTATTCTATATGAGTCTCGCAAATATAGAATAATCTCCCTTAGCTGCAGTACAGCTAGGATACCCTTCTGCCCACAAAAACGAGTCAACGCTGCGATTGAGGGTCAAACAAGAACTCAGGACTGGGATGCCCAGCCTGCTTTTTATTAAGGTTACATGCACACAGGGCACTCCCAGGGGGAGAGGGGGGGAAGCACAAAATCCCCCATCACACATTTAGATAGAGAACACTGTCCTTTGACAGGCCACAATAGGATTACAGTACTTAAGATAACAAGTTTACAAGTTCATCTTATCAATTAGCAGTCTGGCTCCAGAGGTGATTAGACAATAGTTTCTAAAAGCTGGAAAAAAAAAAGAGTTAACTCTTTATGAAATGATACTTGTTACGGTTTTCTTGGAGCCCTTCTTAGGCGCTGGCTTGCTGGTTCAGGCATTGCTGCTGGGAAATAAGCTCTTCACAACAAAATAACTAATGCTTCTGTAACATACAACTATAGCATTACACAAACAAAAACACATAATGCAACACAAACACCTAATACAACTATAGCATTACACAAACAAAAACACCTAATACAACTCTTGCATTACACAAACAAAAACACCTAATACAACTATAGTATCACACAAACAAAAACACATAATACAACTATAGCATTACACAAACAAAAACACATAATGCAACACAAACACCTAATACAACTCTAGCATTACACAAACAAAAACACATAATGCAACACAAACACCTAATACAACTATAGTATCACACAAACAAAAACACATAATACAACTATAGCATTACACAAACAAAACACCTAATACAACTATAGCATTACACAAACAAAAACACATAATACAACACAAACACCTAATACAACTATAGCATTACACAAACAAAACACTAATGTCTTCAAAAATTGAAACCTCTGTTTCCAGGGTTTCTAGATACACAGACACTCAGAGTCAAATTCGACAGATTTCATCTATTACCCAAAGGACTATTCCGGTTTTTATTGCACCTATATAGACCCAGCGTAATTTCAGAGGGATATGAACCAGGAGAAGTTTGAACAAAAAGGAGATGTTTGCATCATAGAGGCAGAGGAGGTTAACCAGCAGAGAGAAGAGTAAAGTCACCTAAGGAAATGGCTCAAATTCTCATTTTATTACGGCTTCTATTTACTCACCGCTTCCTTGTCTGCACCTCCGTAAGCTACAGACTCACACTGAGCTCTGTATATCCTCCGGTGTCCTTTCACAGCCAATAGTGATCCTGATGCTGTGTAACCGTTAAGGTGAGTACTTCAAACTGCCCTACAGGTCACAGTGTTAACGTCTAACCTGTTCCCACTTCTCCTACTCAATGTCGCTGAATGTCCGTGCAAACCGTAAGCGTCCTCGGCTCAAGGCAGTGACGTCAGGCGGATATAATCCAAGGAAGGAGTCCCCTGACTCCAGATTCAAAAGGCAAAAGAAAAAGTTTGGATCTTGACTCCCAAGCAAAGTTTAAAAGGTATTCTTTATTCCAAAAATGTTAAAAACATAATAGAAGCATCAGCAGATGGAGCATAAGCCTGATCTTACCTCCTTGTTGGAGGTGTGCTTTTAAGGGGATACTAGCCCCCTCCTATTTAAACGTTAATTAAAAAGACAAAAAATATGTATATATTTTTGTACAAAATGCTCAACTAGTAAGAACACATAGGCAGAGAACCAATCTATTATATATACAATGCAATACTCACATAAAGAGAGATAGTGAACATAGATGAAGGAGTAAAAACTCCTACACTTATTAAAGCTATTAAAACATACATAATTAAATAGAATTATTTGAAAATTAAATAGATGGAGTAGATACACTCAGTAGGCATGATAGATACCATACTCTAAGCAAATTCATAGCTAAAAAACCTAAGCTCCCCATTGCCCTGAAAAGGGCATTTGAATGGGTATTGCCCTTAAAAGGGCAGTTAGCTCTTTTGCTGCCCAAACCCTAATCTAAAAAATAAAACCCACCCAATACATCCTTAAAAAAACCTAACACTAACCCCCTGAAGATCGACTTACAGGGAGACGTCTTCATCCAAGCCGGGCGAAGTGGTCCTCCAGACGGGCAGAAGTCTTCATCCAAGCCGGGCGAAGCGGTCCTCCAGACGGGCAGAAGTCTTCATCCAAGCTGGGCAGAAGTGGTCCTCCAGACGGCATCTTCTATCTTCATTCATTCAGCATGGAGCGGGTCCATCTTCAAGACATCCGACGCGGATCATCCTCTTCATCCGACGACTAAAACAGAATGAAGGTACCTTTAAGTGACGTCATCCAAGATGGCGTCCCTTAGATTCCGATTGGCTGATAGAATTCTATCAGCCAATCGAAATTAAGGTAGAAAAAATCCTATTGGCTGATGCAATCAGCCAATAGGATTGAGCTTGCATTCTATTGGAACAGCCAATAGAATGCGAGCTCAATCCTATTGGCTGATTGGATCAGCCAATAGGATTGAACTTCAATCCTATTGACTGATTGGATCAGCCAATAGGATTTTTTCTACCTTAATTCCGATTGGCTGATAGAATTCTATCAGCCAATCAGAATCTAAGGGACACCATCTTGAATGACGTCACTTAAAGGTACCTTCATTCTGTTTTAGCCGTCGGATGAAGAGGATGCTCCGCGTCGGATGTCTTGAAGATGGACCCACTCCATGCCGGATGGATGAAGATAGAAGATGCCGTCTGGATGAAGATTTCTGCCCGTCTGGAGGACCACTTCACCCGGCTTGGATGAAGACTTCTTTCCATCTGGAGGACCACTTCGCCCGGCTTGGATGAAGACGTATCCCAGTAAGTCGATCTTCAGGGGGTTAGTGTTAGGTTTTTTTAAGGGTTTATTGGGTGGGTTTTATTTTTTAGATTAGGGTTTGGGCGGCAAAAGAGCTAACTGCCCTTTTAATGGCAATGCCCATCCAAATGCCCTTTTCAGGGCAATGGGGAGCTTAGGTTTTTTTAGCTAGTATTTTATTTGTGGGTTGGTTGTGTGGGTGGTGGGTTTTACTGTTGGGGGGGTTGTTTGTATTTTTTTTTACAGGTAAAAGAGCTGATTACCCCGCAAAAGGCCCTTTTAAGGGCTACTGGTAGTTTAGTTTAGGCTAGGGTTTTTTTTATTTTGGGGGGTCTTTTTTATTTTAATAGGGCTATTAGATTAGGTGTAATTAGTTTAAATTTCTGTAATTTGTTTAGTATTTTCTGTAATTTAGTTTGTTTGTTTTTTGTACTTTAGCTAATTTAATTTATTGAATTGTATTTAATGTAGGGAATTTATTTAATTGTAGTTTAGTGTTAGGTGTTAGTGTAATTTAGGTTAGGTTTTATTTTACAGGTAAATTTGTATTTATTTTAGCTAGGTAGTTATTAAATAGTTAATAACTATTTAATAACTATTCTACCTAGTTAAAATAAATACAAACTTGCCTGTAAAATAAAAATAAATCCTAAACTGGCTACAATGTAACTATTAGTTATATTGTAGCTAGCTTAGGGTTTATTTTATAGGTAAGTATTTAGTTTCAAATAGGAATAATTTAGTTAATGATAGGAATATTTATTTAGATTTATTTAAATTATATTTAAGTTAGGGGGTGTTATGTTTAGGGCTAGACTTAAGTTTAGGGGTTAATACATTTAATATAGTGGCGGTGACATTGGGGGCAGCAGATTAGGGGTTAATAAGTGTAGGTAGGTGGTGGCGACATTGGGGGCAGCAGATTAGGGGTTAATAAATATAATGTAGGTATCTGCGATGTTGGGGGCAGCAGATTAGGGGTTAATAAATGTAGTTAGGTTGCGGAGACATTGGGGGCGGCAGATTAGGGGTTAATAAATATAATTTCGGCGTCTGCGATGTTGGGGGCAGTAGATTAGGGGTTTATAAGTATAATGTAGGTTGCAGCGGTGTCCGGAGCAGCAGATTAGGGGTTAATAATATAATGCAGGTGTCAGCAATGTCGGGGGTGGCAGATTAGGGTTAATAAGTGTAAGATTAGGGGTGTTTAGACTCAGGGTTCATGTTAGGGTGTTAGGTGTAGACATAACTTTTATTTCCCCATAGGAATCAATGGGGCTGCGTTAGGGAGTTTTACGCAATATTTTTGCAGGTGTTAGACATTTTTTCAGCTGGCTCTCCCCGTTGATTCCTTTGGGAAAATCGTGTACGAGCACATACGACCAGCTCACCGCTAACTCGTGTACGAGCACCAACGACCAGCTCACCGCTAACTTAAGCAGCGCTGGTATTGGAGTGCGGTAATGAGTAAAATTTTGCTCAACGCTCACTTCTTGTCTTTTAATGACGGGTTTCTGAAAACTCGTAATACCAGAGCTGTAAGTAAGTGAGCGGTGAGGGAAAACTGCTCGTTAGCACCGCATAGCCTCTAACGCAAAACTCGTAATCTAGGTGTATGTTACCTGTGAAATAAAACCTAAGCTACCTTACACTAAAACCTAAAATTACAAAAAATAAAAAAAAACTACCATTAAACAAATAAAAAAACAAAATTATCAAAAAAAAATTAAAAAAAAATCTATTCTAATACCATAAAAAAAAAAACCCCCCAAAGATTCAGTGTACGGCTGCAACCGTATGAAGAGGATGCTCCGCGCTGGATGTCTTCAGGATAGACCCACTCCACACTGCCGGGATCAAGATAGAAGATGCCGCCTGGATGAGGATTGAAGAGGCCGCCTGGATGAAGATCGTTCTAGCGGGACTTCAAAAACTGTAAGTGAATCTTCGGGGGTTAGTGATAGGTTTTTTTTAGGTTTTTTTTGGGTGGGTTTTTATTTTAGATTAGGGTTTAAGCATGTAATAGATCTAAATGCCATTTTAAGGGTAATGTCCATCCAAATGCCCTTTTCAGGGCAATGGGTAGCTTAGGTTCTTGTTAGAGTTAGGTTTTTCATTTTGGGGGTTGGTTGGGTGGTGCGTTTTACTGTTGGGGGAGTCTTTGTATTTTTTTTTTACAGGTAAAAGAGCTGTTTAACTTAGGGCAATGCCCTACAAAAGGCCCTTTTAAGGGCTATTGGTAGTTAATTGTAGGCTAGGATTTTTTTTATTTTGGGTGGGCTGTTAGATTAGATGTAATTCTTTTTTATTTTTGATAATTTCGTTTGTTATTTTTCGTACTTTATTTATTTATTTATTTTTTGTATTTAGATCGTTTGTAATTTTTAGAGTAGTGTTAGGATTTTTTTAATGTGTAGTTTAGTTTAATTTTAGTTTAATAATTATATTAATTTAATTGTTAGTTTAAACTTAGGTTTTTTAATTTGACAGGTAAGTTTTAATTTAATTTAAGATAGGGAAATTGTAATTTTAATTTAAAGTTAGGGTTATGGTTAGGTTTAGGGGTTACTAGTTTAATTTAGTTTATTGCGATGTGGGAGCTTTCGGTTTAGGAGTTATTAGTTTACTTTATTATATTTCGTTGTGGGGGGCTTGCGGTTTAGGGGTAAATAGGTTTATTATAGTGGCGGTGGTATAGGACTTAATAACTTTAGTATAGTGGGGGAGATGTGGGCGGACGGCAGATTAGGGGTTAATAATATTGAAATACTGTTTGCGACGTGAGAGGGCGGCGGTTTAGGGGTTAATAAGTTTATTATAGTGCTGACGATGTCAGGGAGCGGAGGAATATGGGTTAATAAGTTTAATATAGTATTTGCGATGTGGGAGGTAGTTTATGGGTATTTAGTGCACTTTTTAGCAGTTTAATAATGAATTTTATGTTACAGACTTGTAGCGTAAAACTCATAACTACTGACTTTAGATGGCGGTACGGATATTATCATTTTAGGCTGTAACTCTTGCTTTTTAGCCAGAACGCAAACTCGTAATACCAGCGCTAAGGGAATCCCATTAAAAAACGTAATGTTTAAGAGTGCGGTACTGACGTTGCGTTACAGGCTAAAAGGATTGCGGTACAGCTATACCAACAAGACTTGTAATGGCTGCGGTGCTGTTTTAATACTGAAATTGACCATATTTTAAGCGTTAAAAGACGAACACACAGACTTGTAATCTAACTTAAAAACACCTAATACAACTATAGCATTACGCAAACAAAACACATAATACAATACTAGTATTACACAAACAAAAACAAACACCTAATACAACTCTAGCATTACACAAACAAAACACCTAATACAACTCTAGCATTACACAAACAAAAACACCTAATACAACTATAGCATTACACAAACAAAAACACCTAATACAACTATAGCATTACGCAAACAAAAACACCTAATACAACTATAGCATTACGCAAACAAAACACATAATACAATACTAGTATTACACAAACAAAAACAAACACCTAATACAACTATAGCATTAAACAAACAAAAACTCCAAATACAACTATAGCATTACACAAACAAAACACCTAATACAACCATAGCATTACACAAACAAAAACACCTAATACAACTCTAGCATTACACAAACAAAAACACCTAATACAACTCTAGCATTACACAAACAAAACACCTAATACAACTCTAGCATTACACAAACAAAAACACCTAATACAACTATAGCATTACACAAACAAAAACACCTAATACAACTATAGCATTACGCAAACAAAAACACCTAATACAACTATAGCATTACGCAAACAAAACACATAATACAATACTAGTATTACACAAACAAAAACAAACACCTAATACAACTCTAGCATTAAACAAACAAAAACTCCAAATACAACTATAGCATTACACAAACAAAACACCTAATACAACCATAGCATTACACAAACAAAAACACCTAATACAACTCTAGCATTACACAAACAAAAACACCTAATACAACTCTAGCATTACACAAACAAAAACACCTAATACAACTCTAGCATTACACAAACAAAAACACCTAATACAACTATAGCATTACACAAACAAAAACACCTAATACAACTATAGCATTACGCAAACAAAAACACCTAATACAACTATAGCATTACGCAAACAAAACACATAATACAATACTAGTATTACACAAACAAAAACAAACACCTAATACAACTATAGCATTAAACAAACAAAAACTCCAAATACAACTATAGCATTACACAAACAAAACACCTAATACAACCATAGCATTACACAAACAAAAATACCTAATACAACTCTAGCATTACACAAACAAAAACACCTAATACAACTCTAGCATTACACAAACAAAACACCTAATACAACTCTAGCATTACACAAACAAAAACACCTAATACAACTATAGCATTACGCAAACAAAAACACCTAATACAACTATAGCATTACGCAAACAAAAACACCTAATACAACTATAGCATTACGCAAACAAAACACATAATACAATACTAGTATTACACAAACAAAAACAAACACCTAATACAACTCTAGCATTAAACAAACAAAAACTCCAAATACAACTATAGCATTACACAAACAAAACACCTAATACAACTCTAGCATTACACAAACAAAAACACCTAATACAACTCTAATCTAACTTAAAAACACCTAATACAACTATAGCATTACGCAAACAAAACACATAATACAATACTAGTATTACACAAACAAAAACAAACACCTAATACAACTCTAGCATTACACAAACAAAACACCTAATACAACTCTAGCATTACACAAACAAAAACACCTAATACAACTATAGCATTACACAAACAAAAACACCTAATACAACTATAGCATTACGCAAACAAAAACACCTAATAAAACTATAGCATTACGCAAACAAAACACATAATACAATACTAGTATTACACAAACAAAAACAAACACCTAATACAACTATAGCATTAAACAAACAAAAACTCCAAATACAACTATAGCATTACACAAACAAAACACCTAATACAACCATAGCATTACACAAACAAAAACACCTAATACAACTCTAGCATTACACAAACAAAAACACCTAATACAACTCTAGCATTACACAAACAAAAACACCTAATACAACTCTAGCATTACACAAACAAAAACACCTAATACAACTCTAGCATTACACAAACAAAAACACCTTATACAACTATAGCATTACACAAACAAAAACACCTAATACAACTATAGCATTACGCAAACAAAAACACCTAATACAACTATAGCATTACGCAAACAAAACACATAATACAATACTAGTATTACACAAACAAAAACAAACACCTAATACAACTCTAGCATTAAACAAACAAAAACTCCAAATACAACTATAGCATTACACAAACAAAACACCTAATACAACCATAGCATTACACAAACAAAAACACCTAATACAACTCTACTATTACACAAACAAAAACACCTAATACAACTCTAGCATTACACAAACAAAAACACCTAATACAACTCTAGCATTACACAAACAAAAACACCTAATACAACTATAGCATTACACAAACAAAAACACCTAATACATCTATTGGATTACACCAACAAAATCACCTAATACAACTCTAGCATTACACAACAAAACACCTAATACAACTATAGCATTACGCAAACAAAAACACCTAATACAACTATAGCATTACGCAAACAAAACACATAATACAATACTAGTATTACACAAACAAAAACAAACACCTAATACAACTATAGCATTAAACAAACAAAAACTCCAAATACAACTATAGCATTACACAAACAAAACACCTAATACAACCATAGCATTACACAAACAAAAACACCTAATACAACTCTAGCATTACACAAACAAAAACACCTAATACAACTCTAGCATTACACAAACAAAACACCTAATACAACTCTAGCATTACACAAAAAAAAACACCTAATACAACTATAGCATTACACAAACAAAAACACCTAATACAACTATAGCATTACGCAAACAAAAACACCTAATACAACTATAGCATTACGCAAACAAAACACATAATACAATACTAGTATTACACAAACAAAAACAAACACCTAATACAACTCTAGCATTAAACAAACAAAAACTCCAAATACAACTATAGCATTACACAAACAAAACACCTAATACAACCATAGCATTACACAAACAAAAACACCTAATACAACTCTAGCATTACACAAACAAAAACACCTAATACAACTCTAGCATTACACAAACAAAAACACCTAATACAACTCTAGCATTACACAAACAAAACACTTAATACAACTATAGCATTACACAAACAAAACACTTAATACAACTTTAGTATTACACAAACACACCTAATATAACTATAGCATTACACAAACAAAAACACCTAATACAACTCCAGCATTACACAAAAATACACATCTAATACAACTATAGCATTACACAAACAAAAAACACCTAATACAACTATAGCATTACACAACAAAAAGCCTAATACAACTATAGCATTACACAAACAAAACACCTTATACAAATATAGCATTACACAAACAAAACACTTAATACAACTATAGCATTACACAAACACACCTAATATAACTATAGCATTAAACAAACAAAAACACCTAATACAACTCCAGAATTAAACAAACAAAAACATCTAATACAACTATAGTATTACACAAACAAAAACACCTAATAAAACTATATCATTACACAAACACACCTAATACAACAAAAACACCTAATACAACTATACTGTAGCATTTTACAAACAAAAACACCTAATACATCTATAGGATTACACTAACAAACACACCTAATACAACTATAGCATTACACAAACAAAAATACCTAATACAACTATACTGTAGCCTTTTACAAACAAAAACACCTAATACATCTATAGGATTACACTAACAAACACACCTAATACAACTATAGCATTACACAAACAAAAACACCTAATACAACTATACTGTAGCATTTTACAAACAAAAACACCTAATACATATATAGGATTACACTAACAAACACACCTAATTCAACTATAGCATTACACAAACAAAAACACCTAATACAACTATAGCATTACACAAACAAAAACACCTAATACAACTATAGCATTACACAAAAAAAACTCATAATACAACTAAAGCATTACACAAACAAATACACCTAATACAACTCTAGCATTACACAAACACAAACACCTAATACAACTATAGCATTACACAAACACAAACAACTAATACAACTATAGCATTTCACAAACAAACACACCTAATACAACTCTAGCATTACACAAACAAAAACACCTAATACAACTCTAGCATTACACAAACAAATACACCTAATACAACTCTAGCATTACACAAACAAATACACCTAATACAACTCTAGCATTACACAAACAAATACACCTAATACAACTATAGTATTGCAAAAACACTTTATACAACTCATATCCTCAAGTTGACCGGATATGGTTAGGAACCCCTGGTCAAACAAATCATTTACTTCTCATATCCACAAGGGGTACATATAAGGTTAGGAACTCCTGGTCTAAGACATAATTTACTTCTCATATCCCCAAGAAGTACAGATACAGTTAGGAACCCCTGGTCTAATACATCATTTACTTCTCATATCCCCAAGGGGTACAGATACTGTTAGAACCCCCTGGTCTAACATATAATATACTTTGTATATCCACAAGGAGTATATATACGGTTAGGAACCCCTGGTCTAAGACATCATTTACGTCTCATATCCCCAAGGGGAACGGATACAGTTAGGAACCCCTGGTCAAGCACATCATATTATTAAACAAACAAAACACCTAATACAACTATAGCATTACAGAAACAAATACACCTAATAAAACTATAGCATTACACAAGCAAAAACACCAAATACAACTATACCATTACACAAACAAATACACCTAATACAAATATAGCATAAGGGATTAAATGCCCTACATCTCCTGAGTGTCTGCTTGTAACATAACTAAGTATTAACTTAACATTTAACAGTTGAACTTCAGTAATTTTGTCAATAAAACTCGACACATTAGGTGGGTGAAAGGCCCGTGGGTCGTATTTATTAATACCAGCAATGGGAACTGGCAACTACAGGTAAATCAATCACGGGTGGCAGCAATCGGGGCCTACATAACTAACTATATATGTAACCCCTTCTAGAAAATGGCCAAGGGACACTGCTGCAGACCACAAGGCGGAGATACTCTACGCAGCTTTAATATACTGGTTTCTCGGCCCGTTAATAATCAGCCCGAGCATGCCCAAGCATACCGAGCCTGTGACGTCACCCTGACCGCAATGGCCATCCTTCAAAACCTCCTTCCAGCCTGCAGCTGTGATCTTGACCACCCGCGGGAGTAGGGTGCCAACATTAGAAACTCCAAACCAGTAGGTCCAGCCTTGACTTGACGAACAGCATGTCAGTAACTGGGGAGCTCAAGTTACCGTGCATGGACTTAAGGAAGTAGTTTGAGTAACCCTCTTCCTGCCTCAGACACCTAGTCTCATATAGAGACACTAAAACAGAAAACGATTGCCACCTTTTAACAATAACATTTGCAAATCAACAATGCATAACAGGGATGGGAGGGTGGGGAAAGAGCTACCAGGGATCCACAGGAACAAAGAGGAAGTGGTCTCCCTGCACATCCCATATATAAGGTTGGTAGACCCCTCCCAACACAATGCAACATTGTAACAAACACACAGCAGCATCACTCACTCTACCAGGCCTTAACCCTTAGCTACACTCCGGGCTAATCACCCTGCACTTTCTTTACACAAATAAACAAACCTAATACAACTATAGCATTACACAAACAAAAACACCTAATACAACTATAGCATTACACAAACAAAAACACCTAATACAACTATAGCATTACACAAATAAACAAACCTAATACAACTATAGCATCACACAAACAAAAACACCTAATATAACTATAGCATTACACAAACAAAAACACGTATTACAACTATAGTATTACACAAGCAAATACACCTAATTCAACTATAGCATAACACTAAAAAAAACACCTAATACAACTATAGTATTACACAAACAAACACACCTAATACAACTATAGCATTACACAAAGAAAACACCTAATACAACTATAGCATTACACTAAAAAAAAAACACCTAATACAACTATAGCATTACACAAACAAAAACACCAAATGCAACTATAACATTACACAAAGAAAACACCTAATACAACTATAGCATTATACAAAGAAAACACCGAATACAACTATAGCATTACACAAAGAAAACACCTAATACAACTATAGCATTACACAAACAAAAACACCAAATACAACTATAGCATTACACTAACAAAAACACCAAATACAACTATAGCATTACACTAACAAAAACACCTAATACAACTATAGCATTACACTAACAAAAACACCTAATACAACAATAGCATTACACAAACAAAAACACCTAAATCAACTATAGCATTACACAAACAAAAACACTTAATACAACTATAGTATTACACAAACAAAAACACCAAATGCAACTATAACATTACACAAAGAAAACACCTAATACAACTATAGCATTACACAAAGAAAACACCTAATACAACTATAGCATTACACAAAGAAAACACCTAATACAACTATAGCATTACACAAAGAAAACACCTAATACAACTATAGCATTACACAAAGGAAACACCTAATTAAACTATAGCATTACACAAACAAAAACACTTAATACAACTATAGTATTACACAAACAAAAACACCAAATGCAACTATAACATTACACAAAGAAAACACCTAATACAACTATAGCATTACACAAAGAAAACACCTAATAAAACTATAGCATTACACAAACAAAACACCTAATAAAACTATAGCATTACACAAAGAAAACACCTAATACAACTATAGCATTACACAAACAAAAACACCAAATGCAACTCTAGCATTACACAAAGAAAACACCTAATACAACTCTAGCATTACACAAAGAAAACACCTAATACAACTATAACATTACACAAAGAAAACACCTAATACAACTATAACATTACACAAAGAAAACACCTAATACAACTATAGCATTACACAAAGAAAACACCTAATAAAACTATAGCATTACACAAACAAAACACCTAATAAAACTATAGCATTACACAAAGAAAACACCTAATACAACTATAGCATTACACAAAGAAAACACCTAATAAAACTATAGCATTACACAAACAAAACACCTAATAAAACTATAGCATTACACAAACAAAAACACTTTATACAACTCATATCCCCAAGTTGACCGGATATGGTTAGGAACCCCTGATCAAACAAATAATTTACTTCTCCTATCCCCAACGGTACAGATACTGTTAGGAACCCCTGGTCTAACACATAATTTTCTTCACCTATCTCCAAGGGGTACAGATACGGTTAGGAACCCCTAGTCTAACACATAATTTACTTCTCCTATCCCGAAGGGGTACAGATACTGTAAGGAACCCCTGGTCTAACACATCATTTAATTTTCCTATACCCAAGGGGTACAGATACAATTAGGAACCCCTGGTCTAAGACATCATTTACTTCTCATATTCACAAGGGGTACATATATGGTTAGGAACGCCTGGTCTAAGACATAATTTACTTCTCATATCACCAAGGAGTACGGATATGGTTAGGAACCCCTGGTCTAAGGCATCATTTACTTCTCATATCCCCAAGGGGACCGGATACAATTAGGAACCCCTGGTCTAAAACATCATTTACTTCTTATATACCCAATCGGTATAGATGCTGTTAGGAACCCCTGGTCCAACATATAATTTTCTTCTCATAACCCCAATGGGATAGGATACAGTTAGGAACTGTTGGTCTAACAAATCCTTTACTTCTCATATCCCCTAGGGGACCGATTGGGTTTTTAACCCTGGTTCTCACACATCATTTACTTCTCATATCACCAAGGGGTAGAGATACGGTTAGGAACCCCTGGTCTAACATATAATTTACTTCTCTTATCCCCAAGGGGTAAAGATACAGTTAGGAACCCCTGGTCTAACACATCACTTACTTCTCATATCCCCAAAGGGTACAGATACGGTTAGGAACCCCTGGTTTAACACATCATTTTCTTCTCCTATCCTCAAGGGGTACAGATACGATTAGGAACACCTGGTCTAACTTATCATTTACTTTGCATGTCCACAAGGGGTACAGATAATGTTAGGAAACCCTGGTCTAACATATAATTTACTTCTGATATCCCCAAGGGGACCAGATACAGTTGGGAACCCCTGGTCAAACAAAACATTTACTTCTCATATCCTAAAGGGGTACAGATATGGTTAGGAACCCCTGGTCTAAGGCATCATTTACTTCTCATATCCACAAGGGGTACAGATACGGTTAGGAATCCCTGGACTAACACATCATTTACTTCTTATATACCCAATAGATACAGATACGGTTAGGAACCCCTGGTCTAAAACATTATTTACTTCTCATAACCCCAATCTGACCGGATAAAGTTAGGAACCGCTGGTCTAACAAATCCTTTACATTTCATATCCCCAAGGGGTATATATATATATACGGTTAGGAACCGCTGGTCTTAAAAATAATTTACTTCTCATATCCTCAAGGGGTACAGATACGGTTAGTAACTCCTGGTCTAACACATCATTTACTTCTCATATCCACTAGGGGACCGGATAGGGTTATTAACCCCGGTTCTCACACATCATTTACTTCTCTTATCACCAAGGGGTAGAGATAAGGTTAGGAACCCCTGGTGAAACATATTATTTACTTTTCATATCCTGAAGGGGACCAGATACAGATATTAACCCTGCTCTAACACATCATTTATTTCTCATCTCCCCAAGGGGTACAAATACGGTTAGGAACCCCTAGTCTAACATATAATTTACTTCTCATATACCCATGGGGTAAAGATACAGTTAGGAACCCCTGGTCTAACACATAACTTCTCATATCCCCAAGGGGTAAAGATACACATAGGAACCCTTGGTCTAACACACCACATACTTCTCATGTCCCCAAAGGGGTAGGGATACAATTAGGAACCCCTGGTCTAACACTTCATTTACTTTGCATATTCCCAAGTGGACCGGATACGGTTATTAACCCCTGGTCTCAAACATCATTTAGTTCTCATATCCCTAAAGGCTACCGATACAGTTGGGAACCCCTGGTCTAACACATTATTTACTTCTCATATCACCAAGGGGTAGAGATACGGTTGGAACCCCTGGTCTAACATATAATTTACTTCTCATATCCCAAGGGGACCAGATACAGTTAGGAACCCCTGGTCTAACACACCACATACTTCTCATGTCCCCAAAGGGGTAGGGATACAATTAGGAACCCCTAGTCTAACACTTCATTTACTTTGCATATTCCCAAGTGGACCGGATACGGTTATTAACCCCTGGTCTCAAACATCATTTAGTTCTCATATCCCTAAAGGCTACCGATACAGTTGGGAACCCCTGGTCTAACACATTATTTACTTCTCATATCACCAAGGGGTAGAGATACGGTTGGAACCCCTGGTCTAACATATAATTTACTTCTCATATCCCAAGGGGACCAGATACAGTTGGGAACCCCTGGTCTAACACATCACTTATTTATCATATTCCCAAGGTGTATACATATGGTTAGGAACCCCTGGTCTAACACATCATGTTCTTCACCTATCCCCAAGGGGTACAGATATGGTTAGGGACCACTGGTCTAATACATAATTTACATCTCATATCCCCAAGGGGTAGAGATAAGGTTAGGAACCCCTGGTCTAATACAAAATTTACTTCTCATATCCCCAAGGGGTAGAGATACGGTTAGGAACCCCTGGTCTAATACATAATTTACTTCTCATATCCCCAAGGGGTACAGATATGGTTAGGAATCCCTGGTCTAACTCATCATTTACTTCTCATATCCCCAAGGGGTACAAATACGGTTAGGAACTTCTGGTCTAACACATCATTTTCTTCACCTATCCCCAAGGGGTAGAGATTTGTAAGGAATCCCTGTTCACAAGAGCTGCTGATACAATACTGAATGCGGAGCATATTGCTCTCCACATTCAGCGAGGTCTGTCGGACATGATCCTCAATGTCGGATCATGTCCAACAGGCCTTTCATAAATAGGCCCCATGGTTAGGAACCCCTGGCCTAACTCATCTTTTACTTCTCATATCCCCAAAGGGTACAAATACGGTTAAGAAACTCTGGTCTAACACATCATTTACTTCTTATATCCCCAAGTGGTACAGATATGGTTAGGAACTTCTGGTATAACACATACTTTTCTTCACCTATCCCTAAGGGGTACAGATATGGTTAGGAATCAATGGTCTAACACATCATTTACTTCTTATGTCCCCAAGGAATAGAGATTCGGTAAGGAACAGATGGTCTAACATATCAATTACTTCTCATATTGCCAAGGGGTAGAGATACCGTTAGGGACCCCTGGTCTAACACATTATTTACTTCTCATATTTCCAAGGGGTATTGATATGGTTAGGGACCCTTGGTCTAACACATTATTTACTTCTCATATTTCCAAGGGGTAGAGATACTGTTAGGGACCCCTGGTCTAACACATTATTTATTTCTCATATTCCCAAGGGGTATTGATACGGTTAGGGACCCCTGGTCTAACACATTATTTACTTTTCATATACCCAAGGGGTACAGATATGGTTAGGGACCGCTGGTCTAATACATAATTTACTTCTCATATTCCCAAGGGGTACAAATACGTTTAGGAACCACTGGTCTAACACAACATTTACTTCTCATATCCACAAGGGGTAGAGATTCGGTTAGGAACCCCTGGTCTAATACAAAATTTACTTCTCATATCCCCAAGGGGTACAGATATGGTTAGGAACCCATGGTCTAACTCAACATTTACTTCTTATATCCCCAAGGGGTACAGATATGGTTAGGAACTTCTGGTCTAACACATAATTTTCTTCATCGATCCCTAAGGGGTACAGATATGGTTAGGAACCATTGGTCTAACACATAATTTACTTCTTATATCCCCAAGGGTGCAGATACGTTTAGGAAACTCTTGTCTAACACATCATTTACTTCTTATGTCCCCAAGGAATAGAGATTCGGTAAGGAACAGATGGTCTAACACATTATTTACTTCTAATATTTCCAAGGGGTATTGATACGGTTAGGGACCCTTGGTCTAACACATTATTTACTTCTCATATTCCCAAGGGATAGATATACGGTTAGGTACCCCTGGTCTAACACATAATTTTCTTCATCTATCCCATAGGGGTACAGATATGGTTTGGGACCCATTAGAGATTCGGTAAGGAACATATGGTCTAACACATCATTTACTTCTCATATCGCCAAGGGGTAGCGATACCGTTAGGGACCCCTGGTCTAACACATTATTTACTTCTCATATTTCCAAGGGGTATTGATACGGTTAGGGACCCTTGGTCTAACACATTATTTACTTCTCATATTTCCAAGGGGTATCGATACGGTTAGGGACCCCTGGTCTAACACATTATTTACTTCTCATATACCCAAGGGATAGATATACGGTTAGGTACTCATGGTCTAACAAATTTTTTACTTTTCATATTCCCAAGGGGTATAGATACGGTTAGGAACCCCTGGTCTAACACATCATTTACTTCTCAAATCCCTAAGGGGTACAGATACGGTTAGGAACCTCTGGTCTAACACATAATTTACTTCTCATATCCCCAAGGGGACTGGATATGGTTAGGAACCCTTGGTTAAACACATCCTTTACTTCTTATGTCCCTAAGGGGTATATATATATATACGGTTAGGAACCCCTATTCTAACACATAATTTACTTATATCCCCAAGGGGTACAGATTCAGTTAGGAACCCCTGGTCTAATAACTTCTTATATCCCCAAAGGGTACAGATACAGTTAGTAAGCTCTGATCTAACACATCATTTACTACTCATATTCCCAAGAGGTACAGATACGGTTAGGAACCCCTGGTCTAACACATCATTTACTTCTTATATCCCCAAATTGTACAGATACTTTTAGGAACTTCTGGCCTAACACATAATTTTCTTCAACTATCTCCAAGGAGTACAGATACGGTTAGGAACTGCTGGTCTAAAAAATAATTTATTTATCATATCACTAAGGGGTACAGATACAGTTACAGATACAGGAAACTCTTGTCTAACACATAATTTACTTCTCATGTCCCCAAGGGGTAGAGATTTGGTTAGGAACCACTGGTCTAACACATTATTTACTTCTTATATACCCAAGGGGTAGAGATACCACATAATTTACTTCTCATATTCCCAAGGGGTATAGATACGGTTAGGAACCTCCGGTCTAACACATCATTTACTTCTCATATACCCAAAGGGTATGGGTACAGTTTTGAACTCCTGGTCTAATACATCATTTTCCTTTTAAAATGAATTTGCATTTGCGCGTTTAAATATTAAACAGCAATAGACCACTCAGGCGCTTCACATATAAATGCTGATGAACTGGGATAGAACCCAAGGCCGAAACTCAAATGCTAAAATATTCTAGGAGCTTTTGAGAAAGGGAACAGCTTAGTATGGTAACTACATTCTTAAGCATCTTAAGCATTTATCACATTATCCGACTAAATAATTCTGTGCAGTGTGCGGACCAAACGGGAGAGTCTGTGCCCTCATTTTATTATCTGCGCTGATTTATTTCACATCCGTTGGGAGAGCAATAAAACAGATGTTGTGTGTTGCTATTTAAAATAAAAAAATCTGTTCTGTGTTTTATGTGTAATCCCAGCTCTCTCTGTCTGCTTGAAATATTTATTTAGATAGTCAGTGAGGGGAAGATTCGCCTTCTGGGGATGCGCTAAATCATACTTGCATATTAGCAAGGTTTGCAGCGGTTCTGACTTGTGGATTCTGTTGCACAAAAGTATCCAAACTAATTAGAGTAAGTTTCCCTAAGAAAGCTGCCCACTGTACGGATTCATCATGCCATAAAACTGCCACAGTCAATTTAATCCAAACAGGTGCAAATTTTATAGAGTTTTTTTTTAAATATATACTATTAATTAATTGAACCTAAAAACAGAAGTCTCAGCTAACAGTTTTTACCTTCAACAAGTTGCTGAGGGGTTAATAAAGTTAAAAGTACACAGTTATCCTGTCTTTAGACCGCTGCTTCATAACTGCTGTTTCCAGTGAGTCTAAAGGCTCGCACGGAAACAGGGGCATCCATTCGGGGCTTGATAATTCGGCCCCTTAGTATCAATTTATTGTTCTTAGTATTATACAGTGTTACATGTTTATAAATAGATTCTGCACTAAGGGGCCCAATAACAAAGAATCTGTGAGAGCAAACTGTTGACTACAAAACTAAGGGGCATAATGCATTGTACCAAGCCATACTTCTGTACCCATGTCACAATGCAATATAAAGGCTGTTATTTAATACCAGAGAGGGCATAAGAGAAAACAGTCTTATAACTGCCAGTGTTAGCTACATACTCCCATGTGCCAGATGTGCCTTCATGCTCCTGTTATAAGTTACCCTGGCACTGGCACAGGACCTGGCACTGAGGCTTTACAAGGTCACGATAAGTGGCACAGGACCTGGCACTGAGGCTTTACAAGGTCACCATAAGGATCTGACTGGTGCTGACTCAGTAATTCTCTAATTACATTCTGTAGTTGGCACAACTGAACTATTAGTCTTTTCATGGGCATGTGAGGCTGCATAATTATTTCTGTTGGGAAACATTTACTTTTAACTTTTACACCACAAGCACATCAGCAGCTATCGATCAGTGCTCTTGTAGTTTGTATACGAACAGTTCTACAGAGTAAATGTGTTTCAGCATCAGCTGATTGGGTTTAATAGAGATGATTTCTCCCTGAAGTCTGAAAGACTCAACAGTCAGCGACTTCACAAAAAAAAATTGTATTTAAACAACAAGACTGGCTAACTTTATCCTGAAGAAACATTTTATTATCCTGTAGATATTCTTTATCTTGTAAAAATACTTATTTCTGGAGGATAAAGTATTTAAACTGGATTACATTATCCTGTAGAAATACTTTATCCTATAGAAATACTATATCCTATAGAATTACTTTATCCTGTAGAATTACTTTATCCTATAGAAATACTATATACTATAGAATTACTTTATCCTATAGAATTACTTTATCCTATAGAAATACTATATACTATAGAATTACTTTATCCTATAGAATTACTTTATCCTGTAGAATTACTTTATCCTGTAGAAATACTATATCCTATAGAATTACTTTATCCTATAGAATTACTTTATCCTGTAGAATTACTTTATCCAATAGAAATACTATATACTATAGAATTACTTTATCCTATAGAATTACTTTATCCTATAGAATTACTTTATCCTGTAGAATTACTTTATCCTGTAGAAATACTTTATCCTATAGAAATATTATATCCTATAGAATTACTTTATCCTATAGAATTACTTTATCCTATAGAAATACTTTATCCTGTAGAAATACTTTATCCTATAGAAATACTATATCCTATAGAATTACTTTATCCTATAGAATTCCTTTATCCTGTAGAAATACTTTATCCTGTCTATCCTATAAAATTACTTTATCCTATAGAATTACGTTATCCTATAGAATTACATTATCCTGTAGAAATACTTTATCCTATAGAAATACTTTATCGTGTAGAAATACTTTATCCTGTATTACTTTATCCTATAGAATTACTATATCCTATAGAATTACTTTATTATCCTGTAGAATTACTTTATTATCCTGTAGAATTACTTTATCCTATAGAAATACTTTATCCTGTAGAAATACTTTATCCTATAGAAATACTTTATTATCCTATAGAATTACTTTATCCTGTAGAAATACTTTATCCTGTAGAATTACTTTATCCTGTAGAATTACTTTATCCTGTAGAAATACTTTATCCTGTAGAATTACTTTATCCTGTAGAATTACTTTATCCTGTAGAAATACTTTATCCTGTAGAATTACTTTATCCTGTAGAATTACTTTATCCTGTAGAAATACTTTATCCTGTAGAATTACTTTATCCTGTAGAATTACTTTATCCTGTAGAAATACTTTATCCTGTAGAATTACTTTATCCTGTAGAAATACTTTATCCTGTAGAAATACTTTATCCTATAGAAATACTTTATCCTGTAGAAATACTTTATCCTGTAGAATTACTTTATCCTATAGAATTACTTTATCCTGTAGAAATACTTTATCCTATAGAAATACTTTATCCTGTAGAATTACTTTATCCTGTATTACTTTATCCTGTAAAAATACTTTATTATCCTATAGAATTACTTTATCCTGTAGAAATACTTTATCCTATAGAAATACTTTATTATCCTATAGAATTACTTTATCCTGTAGAAATACTTTATCCTGTAGAAATACTTTATCCTGTAGAATTACTTTATTATCCTGTAGAAATACTTTATCCTGTAGAAATACTTTATCCTGTAGAAATACTTTATTATCCTGTAGAAATACTTTATTATCCTGTAGAAATACTTTATCCTATAGAATTACTTTATTATCCTGTAGAAATACTTTATCCTGTAGAAATACTTTATTATCCTGTAGAAATACTTTATCCTGTAGAAATACTTTATTATCCTGTAGAAATACTTTATCCTATATAATTACTTTATTATCCTGTAGAAATACTTTATTATCCTGTAGAAATATTTTATCCTGTAGAAATACTTTATCCTATATAATTACTTTATTATACTGTTGAAATACTTTATTATCCTGTAGAAATACTTTATCCTGTAGAAATACTTTATCCTGTAGAAATTCTTTATTATCCTATAGAATTACTTTATCCTATCAAATTACTTTATCCTGTAGAAATTCTTTATTATCCTATCGAATTACTTTATCCTATCGAATTACTTTATCCTGTAGAAATACTTTATCCTGTAGAAATACTTTATCCTATAAAATTACTTTATCCTGTAGAACTACTTTATCCTATAGAATTACTTTATCCTGTAGAAATACTTTATCCTGTAGAATTACTTTATCCTGTAGAAATACTTTATCCTATAGAATTACTTTATCCTGTAGAATTACTTTATCCTGTAGAAATACTTTATCCTGTAGAATTACTTTATCCTGTAGAATTACTTTATCCTGTAGAAATACTTTATCCTGTAGAATTACTTTATCCTGTAGAATTACTTTATCCTGTAGAAATACTTTATCCTGTAGAATTACTTTATCCTGTAGAAATACTTTATCCTGTAGAAATACTTTATCCTATAGAAATACTTTATCCTGTAGAATTACTTTATCCTATAGAATTACTTTATCCTGTAGAAATACTTTATCCTATAGAAATACTTTATCCTGTAGAATTACTTTATCCTGTATTACTTTATCCTGTAGAAATACTTTATTATCCTATAGAATTACTTTATCCTGTAGAAATACTTTATCCTATAGAAATACTTTATTATCCTATAGAATTACTTTATCCTGTAGAAATACTTTATCCTGTAGAAATACTTTATCCTGTAGAATTACTTTATTATCCTGTAGAAATACTTTATCCTGTAGAAATACTTTATCCTGTAGAAATACTTTATTATCCTGTAGAAATACTTTATTATCCTGTAGAAATACTTTATCCTATAGAATTACTTTATTATCCTGTAGAAATACTTTATCCTGTAGAAATACTTTATTATCCTGTAGAAATACTTTATCCTGTAGAAATACTTTATTATCCTGTAGAAATACTTTATCCTATATAATTACTTTATTATCCTGTAGAAATACTTTATTATCCTGTAGAAATATTTTATCCTGTAGAAATACTTTATCCTATATAATTACTTTATTATACTGTTGAAATACTTTATTATCCTGTAGAAATACTTTATCCTGTAGAAATACTTTATCCTGTAGAAATTCTTTATTATCCTATAGAATTACTTTATCCTATCGAATTACTTTATCCTGTAGAAATTCTTTATTATCCTATCGAATTACTTTATCCTATCGAATTACTTTATCCTGTAGAAATACTTTATCCTGTAGAAATACTTTATCCTATAAAATTACTTTATCCTGTAGAACTACTTTATCCTATAGAATTACTTTATCCTGTAGAAATACTTTATCCTGTAGAATTACTTTATCCTGTAGAAATACTTTATCCTATAGAATTACTTTATCCTGTAGAATTACTTTATCCTGTAGAAATACTTTATCCTATCGAATTACTTTATCCTGTAGAAATACTTTATCCTGTAGAAATACTTTATTATCCTGTAGAAATACTTTATCCTGTAGAAAAACTTTATTATCCTGTAGAAATACTTTATCCTGTAGAAATACTTTATTATCCTATAGAATTACTTTATCCTATTGAATTACTTTATACTGTAGAATTACTTTATCCTGTAGAAATACTTTATTATCCTGTAGAATTACTTTATCCTATAGAATTACTTTATCCTGTAGAATTACTTTATCCTATAGAAATACTTTATCCTGTAGAATTACTTTATCCTATAGAATTACTTTATCCTATAGAACTACTTTATCCTATAGAAATACTTTATCCTGTAGAAATACTTTATCCTATAGAAATACTTTATCCTGTAGAATTACTTTATCCTGTAGAATTAATTTATCCTGTAGAAATACTTTATCCTGTAGAACTACTTTATCCTATAGAAATACTTTATCCTGTAGAAATACTTTATCCTATAGAAATACTTTATCCTATAGAATTACTTTATCCTCTAGAATTACTTTATCCTCTATAATTACTTTATCCTATAGAATTACTTTATCCTATAGAATTACTTTATCCTGTAGAAATACTTTATCCTGTAGAATTACTTTATTCTATAGAATTACTTTATCCTATAGAATTACTTTATCCTGTAGAAATACTTTATCCTGTAGAATTACTTTATCCTATAGAATTACTTTATCCTATAGAATTACTTTATCCTGTAGAAATACTTTATCCTGTAGAATTACTTTATCCTGTAGAATTACTTTATCCTATAGAACTACTTTATCCTGTAGAACTACTTTATCCTGTAGAATTACTTTATCCTGTAGAATTACTTTATCCTATAGAATTACTTTATCCTGTAGAATTACTTTATCCTGTATTACTTTATCCTGTAGAATTACTTTATCCTATAGAATTACTTTATCCTGTAGAACTACTTTATCCTGTAGAATTACTTTATCCTGTAGAATTACTTTATCCTATAGAATTACTTTATCCTGTAGAATTACTTTATCCTATAGAATTACTTTATCCTGTAGAACTACTTTATCCTGTAGAATTACTTTATCCTGTATTACTTTATCCTGTAGAATTACTATATCCTATAGAATTACTTTATCCTGTAGAATTACTTTATCCTGTAGAACTACTTTATCCTGTAGAAATACTTTATCCTGTAGAAATACTTTATCCTGTAGAACTACTTTATCCTGTAGAATTAATTTATCCTATAGAATTACTTTATCCTGTAGAAATACTTTATCCTGTAGAATTACTTTATCCTGTAGAACTACTTTATCCTGTAGAAATACTTTATCCTGTAGAAATACTTTATCCTGTAGAACTACTTTATCCTGTAGAATTAATTTATCCTATAGAAATACTTTATCCTGTAGAATTACTTTATCCTGTAGAACTACTTTATCCTGTAGAAATACTTTATCCTGTAGAACTACTTTATCCTGTAGAAATACTTTATCCTGTAGAACTACTTTATCCTGTAGAATTAATTTATCCTATAGAATTACTTTATCCTGTAGAAATACTTTATCCTGTAGAATTAATTTATCCTGTAGAATTACTTTATCCTGTAGAACTACTTTATCCTGTAGAAATACTTTATCCTATAGAATTACTTTATCCTGTAGAATTACTTTATCCTGTAGAATTACTTTATCCTATAGAACTACTTTATCCTGTAGAATTACTTTATCCTATAGAATTACTTTATCCTGTAGAAATACTTTATCCTATAGAATTACTTTATCCTATAAAATTACAGATACAGATACGGTTAGGAACCCCTGGTCTAAAACATTATTTACTTCTCATAACCCCAATCTGACCGGATAAAGTTAGGAACCGCTGGTCTAACAAATCCTTTACATTTCATATCCCCAAGGGGTATATATATATATATATACGGTTAGGAACCGCTGGTCTTAAAAATAATTTACTTCTCATATCCTCAAGGGGTACAGATACGGTTAGTAACTCCTGGTCTAACACATCATTTACTTCTCATATCCACTAGGGGACCGGATAGGGTTATTAACCCCGGTTCTCACACATCATTTACTTCTCTTATCACCAAGGGGTAGAGATAAGGTTAGGAACCCCTGGTGAAACATATTATTTACTTTTCATATCCTGAAGGGGACCAGATACAGATATTAACCCTGCTCTAACACATCATTTATTTCTCATCTCCCCAAGGGGTACAAATACGGTTAGGAACCCCTAGTCTAACATATAATTTACTTCTCATATACCCATGGGGTAAAGATACAGTTAGGAACCCCTGGTCTAACACATAACTTCTCATATCCCCAAGGGGTAAAGATACACATAGGAACCCTTGGTCTAACACACCACATACTTCTCATGTCCCCAAAGGGGTAGGGATACAATTAGGAACCCCTGGTCTAACACTTCATTTACTTTGCATATTCCCAAGTGGACCGGATACGGTTATTAACCCCTGGTCTCAAACATCATTTAGTTCTCATATCCCTAAAGGCTACCGATACAGTTGGGAACCCCTGGTCTAACACATTATTTACTTCTCATATCACCAAGGGGTAGAGATACGGTTGGAACCCCTGGTCTAACATATAATTTACTTCTCATATCCCAAGGGGACCAGATACAGTTAGGAACCCCTGGTCTAACACACCACATACTTCTCATGTCCCCAAAGGGGTAGGGATACAATTAGGAACCCCTAGTCTAACACTTCATTTACTTTGCATATTCCCAAGTGGACCGGATACGGTTATTAACCCCTGGTCTCCAAACATCATTTAGTTCTCATATCCCTAAAGGCTACCGATACAGTTGGGAACCCCTGGTCTAACACATTATTTACTTCTCATATCACCAAGGGGTAGAGATACGGTTGGAACCCCTGGTCTAACATATAATTTACTTCTCATATCCCAAGGGGACCAGATACAGTTGGGAACCCCTGGTCTAACACATCACTTATTTATCATATTCCCAAGGTGTATACATATGGTTAGGAACCCCTGGTCTAACACATCATGTTCTTCACCTATCCCCAAGGGGTACAGATATGGTTAGGGACCACTGTCTAATACATAATTTACATCTCATATCCCCAAGGGGTAGAGATAAGGTTAGGAACCCCTGGTCTAATACAAAATTTACTTCTCATATCCCCAAGGGGTAGAGATACGGTTAGGAACCCCTGGTCTAATACATAATTTACTTCTCATATCCCCAAGGGGTACAGATATGGTTAGGAATCCCTGGTCTAACTCATCATTTACTTCTCATATCCCCAAGGGGTACAAATACGGTTAGGAACTTCTGGTCTAACACATCATTTTCTTCACCTATCCCCAAGGGGTAGAGATTTGTAAGGAATCCCTGTTCACAAGAGCTGCTGATACAATACTGAATGCGGAGCATATTGCTCTCCACATTCAGCGAGGTCTGTCGGACATGATCCTCAATGTCGGATCATGTCCAACAGGCCTTTCATAAATAGGCCCCATGGTTAGGAACCCCTGGCCTAACTCATCTTTTACTTCTCATATCCCCAAAGGGTACAAATACGGTTAAGAAACTCTGGTCTAACACATCATTTACTTCTTATATCCCCAAGTGGTACAGATATGGTTAGGAACTTCTGGTATAACACATACTTTTCTTCACCTATCCCTAAGGGGTACAGATATGGTTAGGAATCAATGGTCTAACACATCATTTACTTCTTATGTCCCCAAGGAATAGAGATTCGGTAAGGAACAGATGGTCTAACATATCAATTACTTCTCATATTGCCAAGGGGTAGAGATACCGTTAGGGACCCCTGGTCTAACACATTATTTACTTCTCATATTTCCAAGGGGTATTGATATGGTTAGGGACCCTTGGTCTAACACATTATTTACTTCTCATATTTCCAAGGGGTAGAGATACTGTTAGGGACCCCTGGTCTAACACATTATTTATTTCTCATATTCCCAAGGGGTATTGATACGGTTAGGGACCCCTGGTCTAACACATTATTTACTTTTCATATACCCAAGGGGTACAGATATGGTTAGGGACCGCTGGTCTAATACATAATTTACTTCTCATATTCCCAAGGGGTACAAATACGTTTAGGAACCACTGGTCTAACACAACATTTACTTCTCATATCCACAAGGGGTAGAGATTCGGTTAGGAACCCCTGGTCTAATACAAAATTTACTTCTCATATCCCCAAGGGGTACAGATATGGTTAGGAACCCATGGTCTAACTCAACATTTACTTCTTATATCCCCAAGGGGTACAGATATGGTTAGGAACTTCTGGTCTAACACATAATTTTCTTCATCGATCCCTAAGGGGTACAGATATGGTTAGGAACCATTGGTCTAACACATAATTTACTTCTTATATCCCCAAGGGTGCAGATACGTTTAGGAAACTCTTGTCTAACACATCATTTACTTCTTATGTCCCCAAGGAATAGAGATTCGGTAAGGAACAGATGGTCTAACACATTATTTACTTCTAATATTTCCAAGGGGTATTGATACGGTTAGGGACCCTTGGTCTAACACATTATTTACTTCTCATATTCCCAAGGGATAGATATACGGTTAGGTACCCCTGGTCTAACACATAATTTTCTTCATCTATCCCATAGGGGTACAGATATGGTTTGGGACCCATTAGAGATTCGGTAAGGAACATATGGTCTAACACATCATTTACTTCTCATATCGCCAAGGGGTAGCGATACCGTTAGGGACCCCTGGTCTAACACATTATTTACTTCTCATATTTCCAAGGGGTATTGATACGGTTAGGGACCCTTGGTCTAACACATTATTTACTTCTCATATTTCCAAGGGGTATTGATACGGTTAGGGACCCCTGGTCTAACACATTATTTACTTCTCATATACCCAAGGGATAGATATACGGTTAGGTACTCATGGTCTAACAAATTTTTTACTTTTCATATTCCCAAGGGGTATAGATACGGTTAGGAACCCCTGGTCTAACACATCATTTACTTCTCAAATCCCTAAGGGGTACAGATACGGTTAGGAACCTCTGGTCTAACACATAATTTACTTCTCATATCCCCAAGGGGACTGGATATGGTTAGGAACCCTTGGTTAAACACATCCTTTACTTCTTATGTCCCTAAGGGGTATATATATATACGGTTAGGAACCCCTATTCTAACACATAATTTACTTATATCCCCAAGGGGTACAGATTCAGTTAGGAACCCCTGGTCTAATAACTTCTTATATCCCCAAAGGGTACAGATACAGTTAGTAAGCTCTGATCTAACACATCATTTACTACTCATATTCCCAAGGGGTACAGATACGGTTAGGAACCCCTGGTCTAACACATCATTTACTTCTTATATCCCCAAATTGTACAGATACTTTTAGGAACTTCTGGCCTAACACATAATTTTCTTCAACTATCTCCAAGGAGTACAGATACGGTTAGGAACTGCTGGTCTAAAAAATAATTTATTTATCATATCACTAAGGGGTACAGATACAGTTACAGATACAGGAAACTCTTGTCTAACACATAATTTACTTCTCATGTCCCCAAGGGGTAGAGATTTGGTTAGGAACCACTGGTCTAACACATTATTTACTTCTTATATACCCAAGGGGTAGAGATACCACATAATTTACTTCTCATATTCCCAAGGGGTATAGATACGGTTAGGAACCTCCGGTCTAACACATCATTTACTTCTCATATACCCAAAGGGTATGGGTACAGTTTTGAACTCCTGGTCTAATACATCATTTTCCTTTTAAAATGAATTTGCATTTGCGCGTTTAAATATTAAACAGCAATAGACCACTCAGGCGCTTCACATATAAATGCTGATGAACTGGGATAGAACCCAAGGCCGAAACTCAAATGCTAAAATATTCTAGGAGCTTTTGAGAAAGGGAACAGCTTAGTATGGTAACTACATTCTTAAGCATCTTAAGCATTTATCACATTATCCGACTAAATAATTCTGTGCAGTGTGCGGACCAAACGGGAGAGTCTGTGCCCTCATTTTATTATCTGCGCTGATTTATTTCACATCCGTTGGGAGAGCAATAAAACAGATGTTGTGTGTTGCTATTTAAAATAAAAAAATCTGTTCTGTGTTTTATGTGTAATCCCAGCTCTCTCTGTCTGCTTGAAATATTTATTTAGATAGTCAGTGAGGGGAAGATTCGCCTTCTGGGGATGCGCTAAATCATACTTGCATATTAGCAAGGTTTGCAGCGGTTCTGACTTGTGGATTCTGTTGCACAAAAGTATCCAAACTAATTAGAGTAAGTTTCCCTAAGAAAGCTGCCCACTGTACGGATTCATCATGCCATAAAACTGCCACAGTCAATTTAATCCAAACAGGTGCAAATTTTATAGAGTTTTTTTTTAAATATATACTATTAATTAATTGAACCTAAAAACAGAAGTCTCAGCTAACAGTTTTTACCTTCAACAAGTTGCTGAGGGGTTAATAAAGTTAAAAGTACACAGTTATCCTGTCTTTAGACCGCTGCTTCATAACTGCTGTTTCCAGTGAGTCTAAAGGCTCGCACGGAAACAGGGGCATCCATTCGGGGCTTGATAATTCGGCCCCTTAGTATCAATTTATTGTTCTTAGTATTATACAGTGTTACATGTTTATAAATAGATTCTGCACTAAGGGGCCCAATAACAAAGAATCTGTGAGAGCAAACTGTTGACTACAAAACTAAGGGGCATAATGCATTGTACCAAGCCATACTTCTGTACCCATGTCACAATGCAATATAAAGGCTGTTATTTAATACCAGAGAGGGCATAAGAGAAAACAGTCTTATAACTGCCAGTGTTAGCTACATACTCCCATGTGCCAGATGTGCCTTCATGCTCCTGTTATAAGTTACCCTGGCACTGGCACAGGACCTGGCACTGAGGCTTTACAAGGTCACGATAAGTGGCACAGGACCTGGCACTGAGGCTTTACAAGGTCACCATAAGGATCTGACTGGTGCTGACTCAGTAATTCTCTAATTACATTCTGTAGTTGGCACAACTGAACTATTAGTCTTTTCATGGGCATGTGAGGCTGCATAATTATTTCTGTTGGGAAACATTTACTTTTAACTTTTTACACCACAAGCACATCAGCAGCTATCGATCAGTGCTCTTGTAGTTTGTATACGAACAGTTCTACAGAGTAAATGTGTTTCAGCATCAGCTGATTGGGTTTAATAGAGATGATTTCTCCCTGAAGTCTGAAAGACTCAACAGTCAGCGACTTCACAAAAAAAAATTGTATTTAAACAACAAGACTGGCTAACTTTATCCTGAAGAAACATTTTATTATCCTGTAGATATTCTTTATCTTGTAAAAATACTTATTTCTGGAGGATAAAGTATTTAAACTGGATTACATTATCCTGTAGAAATACTTTATCCTATAGAAATACTATATCCTATAGAATTACTTTATCCTGTAGAATTACTTTATCCTATAGAAATACTATATACTATAGAATTACTTTATCCTATAGAATTACTTTATCCTATAGAAATACTATATACTATAGAATTACTTTATCCTATAGAATTACTTTATCCTATAGAATTACTTTATCCTGTAGAATTACTTTATCCTGTAGAAATACTATATCCTATAGAATTACTTTATCCTATAGAATTACTTTATCCTGTAGAATTACTTTATCCAATAGAAATACTATATACTATAGAATTACTTTATCCTATAGAATTACTTTATCCTATAGAATTACTTTATCCTGTAGAATTACTTTATCCTGTAGAAATACTTTATCCTATAGAAATATTATATCCTATAGAATTACTTTATCCTATAGAATTACTTTATCCTATAGAAATACTTTATCCTGTAGAAATACTTTATCCTATAGAAATACTATATCCTATAGAATTACTTTATCCTATAGAATTCCTTTATCCTGTAGAAATACTTTATCCTGTCTATCCTATAAAATTACTTTATCCTGTAGAATTACGTTATCCTATAGAATTACATTATCCTGTAGAAATACTTTATCCTATAGAAATACTTTATCGTGTAGAAATACTTTATCCTGTATTACTTTATCCTATAGAATTACTATATCCTATAGAATTACTTTATTATCCTGTAGAATTACTTTATTATCCTGTAGAATTACTTTATCCTATAGAAATACTTTATCCTGTAGAAATACTTTATCCTATAGAAATACTTTATTATCCTATAGAATTACTTTATCCTGTAGAAATACTTTATCCTGTAGAATTACTTTATCCTGTAGAATTACTTTATCCTGTAGAATTACTTTATCCTGTAGAAATACTTTATCCTGTAGAATTACTTTATCCTGTAGAATTACTTTATCCTGTAGAAATACTTTATCCTGTAGAATTACTTTATCCTGTAGAATTACTTTATCCTGTAGAAATACTTTATCCTGTAGAATTACTTTATCCTGTAGAATT
>NC_069499.1:4287250-4294750 GCF_027579735.1 Bombina bombina
CAACCCATCGCAAGACATTTCTTGGAAGCTGGCCACAACCCAACCGACCTCCATGTCCATGTTCCTCCTTTGAGACGTGGTGGAGATAGGAACAAGATCCTCCTTCAGATCGAAGCCAGATGGACATACCGTCTTAACACGATACATCCACAGGGTCTTAACTCTATGCTGGACTGGCATTGTTTCCTCTGAGAGCTTTTATCTAATGAGATTACTGTCCTTTGATCCTGATAGGAGAGTCCATAATTCTTGGCACTTTTGCTGCATTTTTCCTTGTTATTCGTTCTCATTTTCATTTTTTTATTTCATTTTTCATCTTTATTTTTTGTCTTTATTCATTTTTTATGTTTGTCATCTTTTTCTCTATGTTAGTTATTTTTATTTTTAGTTATTTTTATTGTTTATTTTTATTTCTTTCTTTTTACGTGTGTTAACCTCTTTTTTTTTGTGTTCATTTTACCCCATCACTGTTTTTTCACCTCTAGTAATTTCATGATTACTTTGTTTTCTCTCTGCCTTGTCCCATTTCCTCACTTATTCTCTATTTTTTCCACACTTGATGTCGTATATTTGTTTATTTTTGCTTTATTATTGTTCTCTCCCTTGCCTTGTTCTCTCCTTTGCCTAGTTTATGGGCCCTGGCTCTATAGTAACCGTTTTCGCCGTGCTGACAGTGTGTGTCAGATCGAGCTGATCAGCTGGCCTTGTTTAGACAGCTGACTTTCCACGCTGACGTCACACGCACGCTCCATCTGACACGCTCTTGCAGTGTGTGTGTTCTATGAAGGAGTATTGCGGATGCTTCAGATGCTAAGCTACAGGTAATCAGCTTATTGTATCTCTCACTTTGGGCGTTTTTGAGACACTAGCGTGTCCTTACTGTTAAGTCCCGTATGGGTTTTAGATTATTGCATGTTGTACAGCCGATTTGCACCGGCATTTTCATTCTACACATAGAGAATAAGTGATTAGCGAATGCGTTCTCAGGCTTACTTTCAAGTTGTTTTAAAGCACTATTATATATAATATCACTTGCACTTTGTTACAGCAATACTTGTTTCCTCTATGTTTAGTATGAGGATCTGATTATATTATTGATTCACATTGTTTCCTTTTGTATTTTATGAGGAGTGTATGGCATGTTTTGTTTACTAATGTTGCTAGGACTACCATTTGGCGTTTGTTTTTTTGGCTGCAATTAAGGGTGGGGTTTGTGTTTATTGGATAAGACAGTGGAGGGACCAGCATGGGACTGAAACAAGCTAAGGGTTAATGCTGAAAGGAGTGAGATAGGAGAAGAGGCAGTGTGGGGTTAGTTGCAACAATGTTGCTAGTGTAGGGAGGAGCTCCCCTTCTTACCTTAAAAGTGTGCAACACATCTCACTGGCCCTCTTCTTCCTGGATCCTGAGCAGAGACGTTTTTGCAGTACTTGCTGATTCAAAACTTCTTCATGCAGCGTCCTAGAAGAACCAGACTCCCTCCTCAAAGATTCCATGCACTGACTTTTGCAAGACCTGGAAAGGAAAAGCAGATAAGTGACATGGATAATGGGGAGGATTTAGATGATTTTGTTCCTGAAACACAACCTGATAGCTTAGTTGTTACAGCTCCTAGCCATTTACACACATCAGTTACTACAGTAGCTGAAGTGCATGACTTTAGCTGCACCGGATCGGCCTATGCCACTGAGGCACTGGTCAGGGCCCCTAGCATAGAGGCCTTAGGTGCAGAGGGTGATGGGGCAGGGGTAGAGCAGGGAGAACAGGTGTTGGCACAGAGGGTGGAATCGCCTGAACTGTTTACTGACAGGCCAGGCATGTCAACCCCATTACTTAAAAAACAGCCTAATAAGGGTAGAGGTGCTGCAGTAAGTTATTCCCCTTCCCCACGTATAATTAGGGAACCGACCGCCTCTGCTGTCCCCCCTTCCCCCTGTGTGATACATCATCACAATGATGTTGGCCCCCATGTTCAGTCCACCACTACCGCTGCCAATGTTAATCCCCAGCAAGGCCTAGTAGTAGGCCCCAATATGGCGGCGGTGGGTGTGGACTCCAGCATGGTGGCTCTTCAACATCCCCCTATGTCACACAATATGGCGGCTGTGGGTGGAAACACCAATATGGCGGCGGTTGCGGGGGGGCCTTCTTGGGCACTGCCGGGTAACTTACCTGACTCTTCTGTCTCCTCCCTCTTTGCGGCGCTTCCCCCGTCGGCTGCGTCGGCGATGGCGTCCTTACTTGCGTCCCTTGCGTCGGCTATGTCTCCTCCTGTAGCTCCTATCCATGCGGCTGCTCCATCGGCGAATCCGGAAGTGGGCGCGATAAGCCCCGCCCCTTCCGGTGACGTCATTTCCGCCCATACACGGCAAGACACACGCGGAGATGGCGGCAATCGACCGGGTCCTCTCATTTACACCGGAGGTGAGTACCATGAGAGGACACCGGTAGGGGAACGATTGCCAGTCTCCATGAGGGGCAGCACAAGGAGGAAAAATGTTCAGAGAAGGGTTAACTTTGCTGCGGCATCACGTGGGAGCGGGGCCATAAGAGGTTTCTCAGGGCAAAGGCGAGGTGCCACAACTAGCATAGTGAGGGGAATGAGAGGGTCCAGCCGCTCCAATATGAGAAACAGAGGTTTGGTTAGAGATAGCCGTGTGACACATACCCAGTTATATAAGGGTACAGACCAAGTTTATCCCCGCGACAGGGGCAAGGCTCACAGCAGCGATGCTGCGCTTCAAGGCTTAACTGACAATGCGATGAGGGGAAACGCTATTAACCCAGTGCATGCCACAGGTGTGCGTGATTTGCATGCAGGTGGTAGGGCAGTTCAAGCGAGAGAGATTGCACGGGTTGAGAATGAAAGATCTGATGCTACAGTTAACACTTTCATTGCCAGTGTGAATGCTCATGATAATGTGAATGCCCTTATGAATGCTCTTGATAATGTAAATGCCTTAACTAGCAATGCTGCGCTTCAAGGGTTAACTAACAATGCTATGAGGGGAAACACTATTAACCCAGTGCATGCCGCAGGTGTGCGTGAATTCCATGCAAGTGGTAGGGCGGTTCAAGCGGAAGTGAATGCGCAGGTTGCGAATGAAAGATCTTCTGTCCCAGTTAACGCTTTCATTGCCAGTGTGAATGCTCATGACAATGTGAATGTCTTAACTAGTGTGCCTAGGGCTAATGTGACGACTGGGCTGAGTGGGAACAGGCCTAATTTGTGTGGTGTTCAAGGGGGCACTGTATTGGGGAATGAGTCTCTGGGGATTGAAACTGTTAATCCTTCCAATGCTGGTGTTCGTTGTGCTCGCCAAATTTTGTCTATTTTGCAGGGTACAGCTCAAACGGAGTCTGTTTTGCCTTCCACATCTGGCACAGCTAGTATTACCCAGGCAGCTAATTCAGCGGCTCCACAGCATGATCTCGCACCACCTGCACCTGCTCAGCAGCCAGCAGTTCCCGACACAAGGAGAGAAGCCCAGCCGGTTGCGACAGCTCAAGCAGCGGCATCCTCTGCAGAGGGTAAGACCGGGGCCTTTATACATGACCGACCTGACATAGATGACTTATCACTTACTGAGTCAGGATCTGACAGTGACACTTCATTGGGGCTGCACACTAAGGGCCAAAAACGTATGTTCTCAATGGTAAAAAAGATGTGGCAGGAATTTCAAGGGGGTACTTTTAGGAAATCAGGTCAGCAGCAGCAGCAGCAACTAGCTTTGACAGAGCATCCCCATGACACATCAGCACAGTTCATTGAGCGCCCTTTACCTACCCCTAGTTCAGAGCGCAAAGTCGCGTTACACGGTGACTCTTTGCCCTCTTATACCCCTTCTTTGCATGGACATTTAAAACCTAAGACGGTTAAAAAAATCCAGCAAGGGAGATACGTTAATATTTTTGAGCTTTCAGCAGAAGCTTATAGACAAAAAGAGAAGAGTATGGATGGCACCGGTCCTAAACGGTTCAAGCGCCCGGAAACTTTTGATGAATGGCTCATTTGTTTCAGGGTATACTCTTCCTGCTATTTAGAAAAGTACCCCAGCCAGTGTCATGCTATCTTGAAATACACTGATAACATACACTGGATTCAGAGGAGGTATGGAGATTCTGCATGGAGGGACTATGACTCTGAGTTTAGGCAAAAGATGGCAGGGAATCCGGTGCTTACATTTGACACCACCGATACCCACCTTTGGCAACGCCTAGGCTCTCATCCTCCCTCCTCCTCAACCACGGGGGTCGCGAACCAGTCCTTTCGTTCACCGAAAGGTAAGCGAAAGGGTGGTGCCTGTTGGGCGTACCAGGATGGGAAGTGTGATAAAGGTAGCTCCTGCAACTTTCGCCACACATGTAAGTTCTGCGGGGGTTCTCACCCCGGCAGCGAATGTTCCAAAAGAAAAGATTTCCAAGCTAATAGGGCCACCAACAGATTCGCGACTGTTTCAAAGGGCCCCAACCCCGGTGAGGGTTCACGCCCTTGAGCCCTGGCTACGAATGTACCCAGACCGCCACGCCGCCATATTGTTACGTGACGGTTTTTTGTACGGGTTTCATATCCCTTTAATGCGAAGCCCACAAGGGGCTCCTTGTGCTAGAAACTTAAAATCAGCTTATCAGTTTCCGCACGTTGTTAGATCGAAATTGAATAAAGAAATTCAGTTGGGAAGGATAATAGGCCCATTTCCTTCCACCCCCCTTCAAGGTTTGGTGATTTCCCCTCTAGGGGTTGTGCCAAAGAAGGAGGCAGGTAAATTTCGGCTAATTCAACATCTATCTCACCCCAGGGGCACTTCTGTCAATGATGCCATTGACCCAGATATGAGCTCAGTGAAGTATCAATCGTTTGACAGCGCCTTACAGCTGGTTCGGTCGGCAGGTAGAGGGGCCCTACTGGCAAAACTTGATATTGAGGCCGCCTTCCGTTTGCTGCCGCTGAACCCAGCAGCCTTCCCTCTCATGGGAATTAAATTTGAGGGTGGCTACTATGTAGACCGTTGCCTTCCGATGGGCTGTGCCCTTTCCTGTGCTCTTTTTGAGACATTTAGTACGTTTCTACATTGGGCAGTCAGCCAGCGGGTGGGTGGAAATTTCATAGCTCATTACCTAGATGACTTTCTCCTGGTAGGTAGAAAGGATTTGCGGGATTGCCAGTTGCTGATGCAGTCCATGAGAGATCTCATGTCACAGTTTGGGGTTCCTCTCGCGGAAGACAAGTCTGAGGGTCCATGCACTTGCCTCACATTCCTAGGTATCCAAATTGACACTGAAAAGCAGCTGTGTAGGTTACCTCCTGAAAAGGTTCAAGCCATGTTACTTACGGTGCAATCGACTTTAACCAGTCGTGATGTTTCACTTCGCCAACTCCAATCCTTGCTGGGCCTCCTTAATTTTGCAGGCAGAGTAATCCCTATGGGGAGGGTTTTTAACAGAAGGTTGGAAAGTAAGTTAAAAGGGTCTCCCGCACCGTCGAAAAGAATTAGAGTCACTGAAGGCATGAAAGCTGATTTGCAAGTCTGGGAAGACTTCTTAAGGAATTTTAATGGCATCTGTCTTTGGCGCTCTTCCCCTACTTCTAGCCAATCGTTGCATTTGTTTACAGACGCAGCGGGGTCTAAAGGATATGGGGCCTATTTTCAGGGGCAATGGTCCGCAGGCCCCTGGCCTTCAGACTGGAATGCAAAGGGTCTGACGCGAAACCTTACATTGTTAGAACTGTTCCCGATAGTGCTAGCAGTTGAATTATGGGGAACATGCTTTGAAAATCAAGCGGTCATTTTCTGGACGGACAACCTTAGTGTTGTCCACGCAGTCAATAACCTATCAGCAACTTCGGCTGCGGTAGTCTGTTTGCTCAGACGCTTGGTGTTGCGTTGTTTAGAGCTTAATATTCAATTTCAAGCTCAGCATGTCCCCGGTGTTAATAATGTGCTTGCGGATGCTCTATCGAGATTCGATTGGGCGACTTTTAGACGTCTTGCTCCTAATGCTGCTCCAGAAGGTTTACCCTGTCCCGGTTTTCTTTGGCAGCTTCTAAGTCGTGGATATCCCTGCTCCCTTTAGTACGGGCTTCACTAGCCCCGTCTACTTGGCGCTCTTACACGAGCTTGTGGGACGAATGGGAAAGATTCTGCCATCATCAAGATTTGGAAGCTGTGGAGGCATCTCAAGCTACATTGTGTGATTGGCTGGTGAGTCTCAGGCAGGCTGGGGTTCGGCATGGAGGTATTCACTCGCGGCTTGCGGCATTGTCATTTTTCTTTCGCACCATGGGCATGCCTGACCCAACTAGCGCTTTCTTTGTGCGGCAGGTAGTTAAAGGGTGGGGAAGATCGCAGCCCCAGCATAAAGACCCTAGGGAGCCCATTACCCTCGCTCGGCTTGAGCGGCTGGTGGAGGCGTTAGGGCAGGTTTGCGCTACGCCATACGAGTTTTCCCTGTTTCGTGCAGCCTTTGTCCTGGCTTATTCTGCAGCCCTTAGGGTTGGTGAATTAGTATCCCCCTCCAAGACACAACTTGACAGGGGCCTGTTGGCCGAACATTTACGGTTTGCAACAGATTCCCTGTTGCTATATCTACCACGGTCAAAGACAGATCAGCAGGGAAAAGGGGTGTGGATTTCTATGCCCAAAACATCGGGATCGTGCTGCCCGGTATTAGCTCTTTCACACTTTTGGGAAGTGAGACCAGGCAACCCGGGGTCCCTGTTAATACATGCTGATGGTTGTGCGTTGTCCATTTACCAGTTTCGCAAAGTTTTAGCAAAGGCAGTGGCAGCTGCCGGTTTAGACGGAACCAGGATTGCCTCCCATTCTTTCCGTATAGGGGCTGCGACTAACGCTGCGATGACAGGTTCCTCAGCAGATGCTATTCGACATGTGGGTAGATGGCGGTCCAACAGATATCGCGGTTATGTTCGGCCAGTTGTTTAATGTTTCCCTTCCATTTCTGTGTTGTTTACACTGTTTGTCGTTGCAGGAACCGCACAGGGAGCCAGGAGAGTGTGGATTGTCGGGCACTCGTATGTCCATTGGGCATGCATCCGCTGTTTATCCCTCCCCGGGGGTCAGTCACTGGGTTTCCCTGCAACTAAAGCATCGATTAGATGGTTAGGGGAGAGGGGCATGTGTTGGCCTAGGTTAGCCCCCCTTATTTCCGAGGCCCTAGTTCGCTGGGGTAAGCCCCACATATTGATTATTCACCTGGGCGGTAACGATGTGGGCGCCATTCCAGTGTTGGAATTGACAAAAATCATGCAGGCCGGGATTGCATGGATTAAGATCAGAATCCCGAACGTTGTAATCGGGTGGTCTAATATTATTCCCAGACTGGAATGGCGGCACATGGTCAGTCATAGCGCAGCCTATCGAGTTAGGAAAAAGATCAATGCCTCGATTGGTAGGACCGTCACGGGAGTGGGAGGTTTCGTGGTTAAACACGACTCCATCACGTCCGACAAGCAGCATTTCTATAGAAGGGATAGGGTTC
>NC_069499.1:4312250-4383716 GCF_027579735.1 Bombina bombina
ATGTACTGTATCTCACGTAGTGTGTAATATCAGGGCTATATATGTACTGTATCTCACGTAGTGTGTAATATCAGGGCTATATATGTACTGTATCTTATGTAGTGTGTAATATCAGGGTTATGTATGTACTGTATCTTACGTAGTGTGTAATATCAGGGCTATATATGTACTGTATCTTATGTAGTGTGTAATATCAGGGCTATGTATGTACTGTATCTCACGTAGTGTGTAATATCAGGGCTATATATGTACTGTATCTTACGTAGTGTGTAATATCAGGGCTATATATGTACTGTATCTTATGTAGTGTGTAATATCAGGGCTATGTATGTACTGTATCTTACGTAGTGTGTAATATCAGGGCTATATATGTACTGTATCTCACGTAGTGTGTAATATCAGGGCTATATATGTACTGTATCTCATGTAGTGTGTAATATCAGGGTTATGTATGTACTGTATCTTACGTAGTGTGTAATATCAGGGCTATGTATGTACTGTATCTTACGTAGTGTGTAATATCAGGGCTATGTATGCACTGTATCTCACGTAGTGTGTAATATCAGGGCTATATATGTACTGTATCTCACGTAGTGTGTAATATCAGGGCTATGTATGTACTGTATCTCACGTAGTGTGTAATATCAGGGCTATATATGTACTGTATCTTACGTAGTGTGTAATATCAGGGCTATATATGTACTGTATCTCGCGTAGTGTGTAATATCAGGGCTATGTATGTACTGTATCTCACGTAGTGTGTAATATCAGGGCTATATATGTACTGTATCTCACGTAGTGTGTAATATCAGGGCTATGTATGTACTGTATCTTATGTAGTGTGTAATATCAGGGCTATATATGTACTGTATCTCACGTAGTGTGTAATATCAGGGCTATATATGTACTGTATCTCACGTAGTGTGTAATATCAGGGCTATGTATGTACTGTATCTCACGTAGTGTGTAATATCAGGGCTATATATGTACTGTATCTTACGTAGTGTGTAATATCAGGGCTATATATGTACTGTATCTCACGTAGTGTGTAATATCAGGGCTATGTATGTACTGTATCTTATGTAGTGTGTAATATCAGGGCTAAATATGTACTGTATCTCACATAGTGTGTAATATCAGGGCTATGTATGTACTGTATCTTATGTAGTGTGTAATATCAGGGCTATATATGTACTTATCTCACGTAGTGTGTAATATCAGGGCTATGTATGTACTGTATCTCACGTAGTGTGTAATATCAGGGCTATGTATGTACTGTATCTCACGTAGTGTGTAATATCAGGGCTATGTATGTACTGTATCTTACGTAGTGTGTAATATCAGGGCTATGCATGTACTGTATCTCACGTAGTGTGTAATATCAGGGCTATGTATGTACTGTATCTTACGTAGTGTGTAATATCAGGGCTATGTATGTACTGTATCTTACGTAGTGTGTAATATCAGGGCTATATATGTACTGTATCTCACGTAGTGTGTAATATCAGGGCTATGTATGTACTGTATCTCACGTAGTGTGTAATATCAGGGCTATATATGTACTGTATCTTATGTAGTGTGTAATATCAGGGCTATATATGTACTGTATCTCACGTAGTGTGTAATATCAGGGCTATATATGTACTGTATCTTATGTAGTGTGTAATATCAGGGCTATGTATGTACTGTATCTCACGTAGTGTGTAATATCAGGGCTATATATGTACTGTATCTTATGTAGTGTGTAATATCAGGGCTATATATGTACTGTATCTCACGTAGTGTGTAATATCAGGGCTATATATGTACTGTATCTTATGTAGTGTGTAATATCAGGGCTATGTATGTACTGTATCTCACGTAGTGTGTAATATCAGGGCTATGTATGTACTGTATCTTACGTAGTGTGTAATATCAGGGCTATGTATGTACTGTATCTTATGTAGTGTGTAATATAAGGGCTATATATGTACTGTATCTTACGTAGTCGTGTGTAATATTAGGGCTATGTATGTACTGTATCTCACGTAGTGTGTAATATCAGGGCTATGTATGTACTGTATCTTACGTAGTGTGTAATATCAGGGCTATGTATGTACTGTATCTTACGTAGTGTGTAATATCAGGGCTATGTATGTACTGTATCTTACGTAGTCGTGTGTAATATTAGGGCTATGTATGTACTGTATCTCACGTAGTGTGTAATATCAGGGCTATATGATAGTGTCATGTTAGTAGAGCCTATACACTATATGGGTCAAAGAGAACATAATGATCCACAAATGGGTTACTTGACTCAGTAATTAGATATGTGAGTCCTGGCTTACCCCTGGGATTACCCATCATGGTTGATACTAGAGAACCAGGACAAAACAATAACATACAAAATAAACAAGATAACATCAGGTATGAAACAAACCTTTAACAAACCCTCAAACCTGTAACAACCCACTCACAGTGTACATATGATAATTCATGTCATTCAATCTATATATACATGTATGTACACACAAATACATCCATATATATATATATATATATATGTGTGTGTGTGTGTGTGTGTGTGTGTGTGTATACCCACACAATATACAGTCAATATGAAGGAAAAAGAGGAGAAACACATTTTTTAAAATATAAAAATACATAAACCTTGAGTCTGAGTTTGGGTTAGCTCATACAGTAGGACCTCAAGTGGCTCATTATCATTGGTCTCCTGTTACAAGTGGCAATCAAGGTCTGGAATAAACAATGTTCTGTGACTGTCCCTGGGTATACAGGGTTAAAGTCCCAATGTTTAGTTCTTCAGCATCGTAGTAGTAGTTAGTTCAAGCAGTAGTAATTCAATTCTTCCGTGGGGTATCCTAGTCCCTCGCCTTGCGGTTGCGGCCAGACCCTCATAGTATGGGACCAGAGTGTGGGTGTGCCAAATAACCTCTCTTATGTGTATTATGTGTTAAGCTGGCCCAACCTAGTGGGTGCCCCACTATAGCATGTGACCCCCACTGGTCAGGTGTCCCAGATCATAATATAGCATCAGGTATATCTTGGTCACTCACCCATCCCTCAATGCCTAATGGAAGCAGTGCCAATCATTCAACATATTCAGGCCTCTTGGATATAGGGTACCCAGTCTGTGTATCCATCTTGCTTCCATTTGGAGAAGTGTTCTTTCACTGTCCCCTCCCCGTTTAAGGGGGGTGGGGGAACATGGTTGATAAGGATAAACCTTAAATCCTTAGCTTTATGTTTGGCCTTTAAAAAGTGTCTTGCTACAGGTTGGTCGGAAACACCCTTGTCAAGTGCACTCCGAATAGCCGAGCAGTGATTGGCCATCCGTAGCCGTGCATTGTCAGTCGTCTTTCCGACGTAATATTTTCCATAGCAACAGCTGAGCAAGTAAATCACGTGGCTTATCATGCATGTAATAAAATGCCTTATGAAATATTTCTGTGTTGTGTTAGGGTTCCGGAAGACCTTACAGGGAATCATACCATTACAGGTTGTGTAACCTGTGCATCTATAGCAGCCAGTTTTCTTGGTCTTGAGCCATTGTTGTTTCTTATAGCAATGCTGTGGGTCCGTGAACATCAATCTGTCTCTCAAGCTTCTTCCCCGTTTGTAGCCCATAATTGGTGGGTCCATCTGACTAAACGGGAGTGTTTCATCTGTTTCAAGGATCTTCCATCTGTTTCTGATATTATCAGCTAGAGCCTTCATTAAAGGTGGTAGTGAAAACCATCCTGGCCTTCTTTTTATTAATGGGTTGGGTTTCCTGTTGCCCTTTTTGGGATGTAACCTCCTGTCTCACCTCATCTATGAGGCTTATTTATATTTTTACAAACTATTAGGCGATACTGCAATTTTTATTGATATCAGACGTATAACTGGTCTCAACAGCTTATACAGACATTGCCCTTATTTTGATACAGATATCCACTTTTAGGCATAATTATTATTATTTATTATTATTCACAGGGTCTGTTGACATTGTTCAATACAATAGTCACAAACTAAATCACTGATATCCCACATTGAGATTGTCAGCATCTTCATATTCAGTTACAAACTACATTGCGCTTTTTAAAAAATAGTGGAACAAGCCATAATAGATAAGTAAAAGTTAAGCGCTACAAGCAAGGGTGTGGGAGAGGACTATAATAAAAATACAATTTATACTGATATATATTAGAGGGTGTGTGTAAAGAATTCAAGGGCCAAAAAAACAGTGTCTAAACGTTAAAAATCAAGAGACAAGAAGGGACTGTATTTATATCCAACACTAAAATAGTGTATAATAAACAACGACAATCTAAGGTGTATCTAAAAGAAAATATATACTCGATACAAGCAAGAAGTTACGATTTATATTTAAGAATTGATTTACTTAAAACTAAATATTAAAACGATGTAACAAAGAAAGTACATATCTAAAACAAATGTATCTAAAATAGGCTAGAAAGCAGGGACGTCTCCCTTAAATGGTAATAATCGCCAAATGAACTTTAAAAGATCAGAATTATTCAGTACTTGCGTTTATATAGTATAGGCAACAGTAGAGCAATAATATGTATCAAAATCATCAAAAGTTTGGCGTGTATGTACAATCTCATAACGGTCAACAAAGATAGTCTCCCATATAGAAAGACAAAAGTCCCATCCAGTTTAGGTCGATTAAAATGTAACTTTTATTAAGCATTTGTAAAAAACAAACTTTTACAGACCTGGATCGAGTTTTTAGTAGTGGTACTATGTACTTTTAGTAAATACCTCCGACTCCCACTGTGGCGTCACTAGACGCGTTTCTCTGAAGCTTTCTCAATAGTGACTTACAGAATAGTCTAAACCGATAACCTTTAAACACCCCTCTGATCACGTGACTACCATTCACAAAAACGGAAGCTTTGTTTCAGTACATATCTTAACCAATAGTAAAAGGACAGTATGGCTTCTCAACTGTTGCTAGGTAAAACTTCTTACCACATAGTTAAACTATTTCAATCTTCATCGCAACATTGTATTCACAATTCTATTTAACAAGGTATATAACAACATAGTATATAGAACCGTTTAGAGCTAAACTGTACACTTTTCTCATGGTGACTCTAAAAACTAAATATACAATTTAAAATTACAAGAATAAGAGAGGAAAATGGAATAATAAGAAATCAATGGAAAAAAAGGCTTTTCTTATCATATCATATATATATATATATCCCTTCTAGGGCTGCATTGAGTGTTCATTATCATACAGATAGATTATTGTTATATATTAGTACCAAAAATTCAAATCTCCAATATATAACACACTTTATTTCGGAGATTTTACTGGTGTGTTTCTGTAAGCAATATTTTATTTTTTCTTTCTTTCTATTTTCCTTTATCCGGAAAAAATACATCTGGAAAGTTAACACTACTAATAGAAACATACCATACAGAAATACAAAAATTGCTCCATTCTAGATCTTGACTAGATAGTCCAAATTATAGACTTTTCTTGATTTTTGATTAATTGATTTTTTGATGTTACCTGTTACCAAAGCTAGTTTATTTTCTTCAGTTACCTACATGATATTCATTAATTTCATGATTTTAACCTTGTTTATCCTAAAAAGAGGTCAACATCCCATCTAGCATTTATACCATTGGGTTCTTTTGTTTGTAGGAAAAATATCCATTTGGTCTCCTTGAATAATAGATTTTTAAACCTGTTGCCTCCTCTTCTGGGGTTGTGTATAAAGTCTACTGCCTGTATCTGGAAGGTTGCTTCAGGGTTAGGATGCATACTAAAGTGTTTTGCTACCCTAGTTCTTGGTGGATTTGCCTGTATATCATTTATGTGTTCTCTGGCCCTGTCTTTTAACATATGGCCAGAGCACCCTACATACTGTTTATTACATAAAGAACATGTAATAAGATATACTATAAATTTTGATGTGCAGTCTAAACGATACCGAATCTGGTATGTCTTTTGTGTGCTTGAAGAGCTAAAGGAATCCCCTGTCTTTATGTATTTACATGTTAGACATGGATGATGTCCACATTTAAAGCATCCCTTTTTACTAAGCCAGTGTTCCTTTGTAAGTTTTTTGTCTGATTCTGTGTATACATATTCAATCAGTCTATCTCCCAATGTAGTTGACCCTTTGGTATTCCTGCTTTAACGTGTGTTGGATGGCTGGAGTCTGCACGTAAGATTGTGTTTCCAGTTATTTCCTTTCTATATTTCTCTGTAACTATCTTTTTCTGTGTCTCATCTGTTGATAAACTGATGTCTAGATATTTGATAGTCTTCTGGACTATCTAGTCAAGATCTAGAATGGAGCAATTTTTGTATTTCTGTATGGTATGTTTCTGTTAGTAGTGTTAACTTTCCAGATGTATTTCTTCCGGATAAAGGAAAATAGAAAGAAAGAAAAAAACAATAAAATATTGCTTACAGAAACACACCAGTAAAATCTCTGAAATAAAGTGTGTTATATATTGGAGATTTGAATTGTTGGTACTAATATATAACAATAATCTATCTGTATGATAATGAACACTCAATGCAGCCCTAGAGAAGGGATATATATATATGATATGATAAGAAAAGCCTTTTTTCCATTGATTTCTTATTATTCAATTTTCCTCTCTTATTCTTGTAATTTTAAATTGTATATTTAGTTTTTAGAGTCACCATGAGAAAAGTGTACAGTTTTGCTCTAAACTATTGAGAAAGCTTCGGCGAAACGCGTCTAGTGACGCCACAGTGGGAGTCGGAGGTATTTACTAAAAGTACATAGTACCACTACTAAAAACTCGATCCAGGTCTGTAAAAGTTTGTTTTTTACAAATGCTTAATAAAAGTTACATTTTAATTGACCTAAACTGGATGGGCCATTTGTCTTTCTATATGGGAGACTATCTTTGTTGACCGTTATGAGATTGTACATACACGCCAAACTTTTGATGTTTTTGCTGACTGATAACCAACACCTGTGTGAGTGAAATACAGGTGGGGTTTTTGTTATCGTACACTGTGCTGATTCATAGGGTTGAGCACTGGTGTGTTGTACACGCTGCTGTTCCCGAGACTTGCTTGTTTTTTCCAATAATATGTATCCTTGGATTTCCAGTTGCAAGTAAAAAAGACAAAGGTAACTGTCAGATGTAAGGCCGTACTGTAGCGCCTACGGCTGTCTAACTGTATAGTTGATCTGTTAAATATCTTGATTAAGTGTAGATTATAAGTCAGTCTAAATGCAGTAATGAGAGTAATGTGTATATAATTTTATAATTTTATAGATGGAATGAATGCACATGCAAATTGCTATAATGAATAAAGTAGTTTCAATTTATTAATATTTACATATAAAAGCGGTTATTTGTAACATACTGGATGATAAAAAATGATAAAAAGAAACAATGATCTCTAAATGTATCACCGGTGTTATAAAAAAGCTTAAAACATTACTAGCTCCAATCAATAAAAAACTTTAAAAAGATAACATAATGCAATAGACCTCTCTGGATTACTCTGATATAACGATAGAGTTATGTACAGTTTTAGATGCACAAATTGTTGGTGATTATTTCTTCAATACATTGATCACTGTAGGATAGAGCAGAGTCTATAAGTGTAAGTCGGTTTTGCTTAATATTATGATAGCCACAATGGTAATATCCTTGTTTTGCACTTCAAGTTTGTAAGTTATCTTCAGTGTAGATTAAAACATTACAACATGTCAGAAACAAGAGAAGCCTCAAGCGGTGTCTCTCACCAACCCAATGATTCAGCTGTGGGGGTGGAGTCTCTATTTCTGCCGTTTGTATTTGAAAGTTATACCAATCCAATTACGATTTGTTAAGTTGTAAACAAAAGTCTCTATTTTAAGTGTGCACACTTACGATGTTTTCCTCAGCTCCTTCAATATGCTCCTACCGTTTTTCCTGCTTGTATAGACGATTTTAATCACAAGTGGTGTAGCGGTTCTGGGAGCTGGAGCAAGACGCCAAAATAATCAGCTGAGTGTCCTCCTTCGTGTCGGGTAACAGGTTCTACGCGTTTCAGCTCTCCAGGGAGCCTTTGTCAAGATACCTGTTTCCGGCTGTCTCTCTCTATTTAAAGGGTTTTTTGTTATTAACCCTACAGTGTCCGATTTTTGTTTGTTTGCAATCAGCGTTTGTTTTATATATAAACCGACTTCTTTCCTTCCTATACCTTAAAACAATGCCAAGTGATCAATATTTTCATCAGCGTGAACTCAATATTAGTACATAACCATCTGTAGAAAACACACTAAATAAAATAACCGTATAAAGATCTCCTGTTTATAGAAATCATTAATAATCCGTAAATTGTGTTATCATATAGCAATCTGCATTTGCCTGTGTGATTGAATTTACAATTATTAAGTAATTACTGAAAAAATCGTTAAAACTAAAAAATATATTACAATTTGCACTAGCCCCTAAAAAACAGGCTGGGTTCAAACTGGGGACTTCATAGTTGGTAAACCATTGACACTACCACTATACTACCATAGGTTTTCTACTATCAATTGTTTTTGGGCTATTAGATAAACTTATTTTATTTCTCAAAATGAAATCCCAAAATTAATTACTCTCTCACAACATAGGGTGGATTCGAACCCGTAGCATCAAGGTAGGGAGACAAACGACTATACCACTGTGCTACAATGGTTTTTCAATTCATATTGATTTACAATTGTTAGATAACCTTGTTAGTTCTAGTTGTAATTACATTCTAAAAATATATTATCATCCTCTTAACCTCTAAATTTAAGTCAGATTCGAACTTGTGACCTTATGAGTGGAAGAGCTATGATTACACCATTGTGCTACAGTGGTTTGCTCATTCAAGAAATTTTCTAGACTGGGTATTATAATTGTTCATATTACCAATTGTCTATTCTAATACATATACCTTATTAAATTCCTGTATGTTACTGTATAACTTAAATTTTAAAACATTCATCTATATTTAGGGATAACTGAATAATTCTGCCTAATTTACTATAGACGACAAAATATTAATACTGGACCATACATAATATAATATTAAACCTTATATTGGATTTGAACTCAAGGACTGAGTTTTTTTTTTTTTTTTTTTCCCTAATCCCAATCAACTGCACAAGTTGTGAGAAGTGCAGTTAGTGAGGTTGGCTAGTCTAACTTTAGCTTAAGTCTCAGTTCTCACAAATCTCGGTTACTTGTAAGGCCGTACTGTATATGGCTTGGCGTTACCGGATGATACTGATTGCGCCTTGTTGTGTGGCTCCTGCGTGACCGCTGTAACGTCACGTGTGGTAATAGCGTACGGAGTTCTTGTAGTAGCCCCTATTTCGCAATATGTGTGGAAGTTTTGGGGGAGTGGAAAGATACTTTGCAGTCACAGAAAGTGACATGTATTTTTCTTTGTGTGTTATAATGGGAAAAGATGATCCTCAAAGATTAGTTGTTTGTAGCTTGCAGGCTTTGCGGTCGCGATGTAGTGACTTGTAGCGAAGGATGTAGTTTGTTTCTTTTGGTTGCTAGTAGCAACTAAGGAATCCTCGGGTGACAAAACTTGGCGGTCGTATTAAACGACTGAGACTGAAAGGCTGATCTTTGCGGTCGCTGATTGCAACTAGAGGATCACACTATAAACGCACAAGGCAGCTAGGCCTTCCTGGAGGGGAATTCATAAGTTAAGCTGGGTCTCATCTTTTAGCGCTTGTAATTTCCTTTTCTACGGAACAAGCCATAATGACACTTTAATAGCCCATCGTTTCATCGTTGTATGTTTTATCCTTTATGAACACTAAAATAAATCAATTTACTAAGCACATTCTCAATGACATAATTTTCAATGAGTCTGTATAATCAAACTACTCCAGCATTAGCGACATAATCGTCAGATGAGATGGTACACGTAATAATTCCACACCCCCTCACACTTGATTTGCTAAACAATCCTTTAAGTATTTTGAACACTCACAGCTGGTATAGTCTTGACAAAGGCCTCGCTGTAGGCTGAAACGCGTAGACATCCGTGGTGAATGACATACCAGCCTGAGTTCTTGTTATAAATGGTGAGCACATTTCCTAATACAGCCATTTTATCGTTAGCGCAGTATTTTTTGTTGTTCTTTCCACAGGTTCCTCCTATAGGATTTTTGGACACTAATTATTCACTTTGGATTTCCCAAGAAACAGACCGCACTTACTTTAATCAAGCGGATCGCACCTCCCCCCACTGGGGACATCACGTTTGGACCCCTTTCACTTTTGGGACACTTTAACCAGGAACTTTACTTTAAAACACTATCAAGCAAGATTGCCTCCCGCATTTTTGGGGGACACGCAATCTCCTCACATATAACCACCTCCCCTTTTTTGCTATACCCTCTTTTTTTCCTTCTTTTTTTTTCCTTTACTGATTGACCAATCTTTTTTCTAAGTCTTACCGATTAATCTTAGCCGTGTTAAGTATCATTTGTAATTAATGCCTAATCTCACTCTGCTTTTTATCTTGTTTTAATATATTAAACCATAGATTTTATTATATACAATAGCATATTGGCTATTCTCTAGATTTAGTGTTATATTTTGTTTCTTTTTGTATACAGCTATACAGTTACTGTTTGCCAGATCCACAGCTACTATTGTTGCCATTAATCCTTACCACCGTTGCTATTTGCTACAGCTATATTACATGTAAGCAAGTTATCAGTGTACATACTGACCAATATTACTTCACTGGTTTTGTTGCTGCAAACTCCAGCAGCTTTACCTAATATCTCCCTATTCACCACTGCTCTATTGATTGTTGCTATTTTTTTTCCTTCCTATTGTAACTTAAGTGCCGTTTATTCATATGTAAAATAGTCTTACTGTCTCGTTTTTCTCTACGTTATCATTACCAGTTGTATCTCCATACATACATTTGTGAGATAACGTATTTTTTTTAAATATACTTAAGCCTCATTTTGAGGCTCTCCTTCAATCCCACATTTACCATTCACATCTGAACAATACGGTTAGGCAATTGTTCTTTCACAAAGTGAGCTTGTATACATCCCCTTACTCTTTGGCGCTGTCCTCTACGTATTCACTCCTGATTTTATAACCCTGTTGCAGAAACTTGTTGGTTATCATGTCCAACTGAAGTTCTCGGTTTGTTTTTTCACTGTTGTTCCTCATCACCCTGATCATTTGGGAATTTATTATTGCCTTATGAGTGTGTGGAGGGTGGTTACTTGAGGCCTAAAGTAGAGAATTTTGGTCGGTTGGCTTAGTGTATAGGGTTGTGAAGAGTTTATCCTGTTTCTTATAAATCCTTAGGTCAAGAAAGTCAATATGGTCCTTATCGTACTTAAGTTCACATTTAATTGGTGACTCTAGACCATTGAGTTGTGTTACCCAGTCATTCAGTGTTTCTTCAGGTCCATGCCATATGATGAAGACAATGGGGGGTAGTTATCAACGTGTCTATTTTATTTCTCTTCGCCGGCCCAATACGCCCGCCTAAGCTCGCCTCACAACGCCGCCGCGGACCTGCAAAAATTCGCCTAAGTTATCAAAAAAGCTGTCAAAAAGCCGCGCACCAAGTACGGGGCGATGAGCAGCAGACTGTGAGAGTTATCACTCATTCGATCTCGCTGCTCTTCGGCTTTTTTACAGCTTTCTTGCTAGCCTGTCACTAAGCACCCACACTAACTACACTGTTCTACCCCCTATACCGCCCCCGGAGCCCCCCGCAACTAAATAAAGTTACTAACCCCTAAACCGCCACTCCTAGACCTCGCCGCAACTCTTATAAATGTATTAACCCCTAAACCGCCGCTCCCGGACACCACTGCCACCTACATTATACCTAGTAACCCCTATCCTGCCCCCCGTATACCGTCACCCTCTATAATAAAGTTATTAACCCCTATCTTGCTGATCCCGCACCTCGCCGCAACTAAATAAATAGTTTAACCCCTAAACCGCCGCTCCCTGACCCCGCCGCAACCTATATTAAATTTATTAACCCCTATGCTGCCCCCCCTACACCGTCGCCACCTATAATAAATTTATTAACCCCTATCCTGCCCCCCACTACACCGCCGCCACTGGAATAAAATTATTAACCCCTAAACCTAAGTCTAACACTAACCCTAACACCCCCCTAACTTAAATATTAATTAAATAAATCTAAATAATATTTCTATTATGAACTAAATTAATCCTATTTAAAACTAAATACTTACCTTTAAAATAAACCCTAATATAGCTACAATATAACGAATAATTATATTGTAGCTATCTTAGGATTTATTTTTATTTTACAGGCAAATTTCAATTTATTTTAACTAGGTACGATCAGCCAATAGAATGCAAGCTCAATCTGATTGGCTGATTGGATCAGCCAATCGGATTGAACTTGAATCTGATTGGCTGATTCAATCAGCCAATCAGATTTTTCCTACCTTAATTCCGATTGGCTGATAGAATTCTATCAGCCAATCGGAATTGAAGGGACGCCATCTTGGATGACGTCCCTTAAAGGAGCCTTCATTCGTCGGTAGTCCGTCGGTAAAGAAGGATGTTCCGCGTCAGCGGGATGAAGATTGAAGACCCCGCTTGGAAGATGACATTGCCTGGATGGAAGACTTCTTCAGCGCCGCTTGGAGGATCACTTCATCGGATGGAAGATTTCTTCAGCGCCGCTTGGAGGATAACTTCTGACGCTCTTCGGTTCCATCGCTGCTCGGCTGAGTGAAGACGACTCAAGGTAGGATGATCTTCAGGGGATTAGTGTTAGGTTATTTTAAGGGGGGTTTGGGTTAGATTAGGGGTATGTGGGTGGTGGGTTTTAATGTTGGGGGGGTTGTATTTTTCTTTTACAGGCAAAAGAGCTGAATTCTTTGGTGCATGCCCCGCAAAAGGCCCTTTTAAGGGCTGGTAAGGTAAAAGAGCTTTGAACTTTTTTAATTTAGAATAAGGTAATGCATTTTTTTATTTTGGGGGGGTTTGTTATTTTATTAGGGGGCTTAGATTAGGTGTAAGTAGCTTAAAATTGTTGAAATATTTTTTAAATGTTTGTAACCTATTTTTTTTATTTTTTGTAACAGCTTTTTTTTTTTGTACTTTAGTTAGTTTATGTAATTGTATTTAATTGTAGTTATTTGTAGTTAATTTATTTAATTTATTTAATGATAGTGTAGTGTTAGTTTTAATTGTAACTTAGGTTAGGATTTATTTTACAGGTAATTTTGTATTTCTTTTAGCTAGGTAGTTATTAAATAGTTAATAACTATTTAATAACTATTCTAACTAGCTAAAATAAATACAAAGTTACCTGTAAAATAAATATAATTCCTAAAATAGCTACAATGTAATTATTAATTACATTGTAGCTATCGAAGGCCTAGATTTAGAGTTGGGCGGTAGCCGTCAAAACCAGCGTTAGAGGCTCCTAATGCTGGTTTTTACCGCCCTCTGGTATTTGGAGTCAGTCATTAAAGGGTCTAATGCTCACTTTTCAGCCGCGACTTTTCCATACCGCAGATCCCCTTACGTCAATTGCGTATCCTATCTTTTCAATGGGATCTTTCTAACGCCGGTATTTAGAGTCTTGGCTGAAGTGAGCGTTAGAAATCTAACGAGAAAACTCCAGCCGCAGAAAAAAGTCAGTAGTTAAGAGCTTTCTGGGCTAACGCCGGTTTATAAAGCTCTTAACTACTGTGCTCTAAAGTACACTAACACCCATAAACTACCTATGTACCCCTAAACCGAGGTCCCCCCACATCGCCGCCACTCTATTAAAAAATTTTAACCCCTAATCTGCCGACCGCCACCTACGTTATACTTATGTACCCCTAATCTGCTGCCCCTAACACCGCCGACCCCTATATTATATTTATTAACCCCTAACCTGCCCCCCACAACGTCGCCACCAGCTACCTACAATAATTAACCCCTAATCTGCGGACCGCAAAGCGCCGCTACCTACGTTATCCTTATGTACCCTTAATCTGCTGCCCCTAACACCGCCGACCCCTATATTATATTTATTCACCCCTAATCTGCCCCCCTCAACGTCGCCTCTACCTGCCTACACTTATTAACCCCTAATCTGCCGAGCGGACCGCACCGCTATTATAATAAAGTTATTAACCCCTAATCCGCCTCACTCCTGCCTCAATAACCCTATAATAAATAGTATTAACCCCTAATCTGCCCTCCCTAACATCGCCGACACCTAACTTCAATTATTAACCCCTAATCTGCCGACCGAATCTCGCAGCTACTGTAATAAATGGATTAACCCCTAAAGCTAAGTCTAACCCTAACCCTAACACCCCCCTAAATTAAATATAATTTAAATCTAACGAAATAAATTAACTCTTTTTAAATAAATTATTCCTATTTAAAGCTAAATACTTACCTGTAAAATAAACCCTAATATAGCTACAATATAAATTATAATTATATTATAGCTATTTTAGGATTTATATTTATTTTACCGGTAACTTTGTATTTATTTTAACCAGGTACAATAGCTATTAAATAGTTAAGAACTATTTAATAGCTAAAATAGTTAAAATAATTACAAAATTACCTGTAAAATAAATCCTAACCTAAGTTACAATTAAACCTAACACTACACTATCAATTCATTAATTAAATACAATACCTACAAATAACTACAATTAAATAAACTAACTAAAGTACAAAAAATAAAAAAGAACTAAGTTACAAAAAATAAAAAAATATTTACAAACATTAGAAAAATATTACAACACTTTTAAACTAATTACACCTACTCTAAGCCCCCTAATAAAATAACAAAGCCCCCCAAAATAAAAAAATTCCCTACCCTATTCTAAATTAAAAAAGTTCAAAGCTCTTTTACCTTACCAGCCCTGAACAGGGCCCTTTGCGGGGCATGCCCCAAGAAAATCAGCTCTTTTTCCTGTAAAAAAACACATACAATACCCCCCCCCCAACATTACAACCCACCACCCACATACCCCTAATCTAACCCAAACCCCCCTTAAATAAACCTAACACTAAGCCCCTGAAGATCTTCCTACCTTATCTTCACCTCACCGGGTATCACCGATCGGTCCTGGCTCCAAAATCTTCATCCAACCCAAGAGGGGGCTGGCGATCCATAATCCTGCGGCTGAAGAGGTCCAGAAGAGGCTCCAAAGTCTTCATCCTATCCGGGAAGAAGAGGCGATCCAGACCGGCAACCATCTTGATCCAAGCGGCATCTTCTATCTTCATCCGATGAGGAACGGCTCCATCGTGAAGACCTCCAGCGCGGATCAATCTTCTTCAGACGACGTCCAACTGAAGAATGACGGTTCCTTTAAGGGACGTCATCCAAGATGGCGTCCCTCGAATTCCGATTGGCTGATAGGATTCTATCAGCCAATCGGAATTAAGGTAGGAAAATTCTGATTGGCTGATGGAATCAGCCAATCAGAATCAAGTTCAATCCGATTGGCTGATCCGATCAGCCAATCAGATTGAGCTCGCATTCTATTGGCTGTTCCGATCAGCCAATAGAATGCGAGCTCAATCTGATTGGCTGATCGGATCAGCCAATCGGATTGAACTTGTCCCTTAAAGGAACCGTCATTCTTCAGTTGGACGTCGTCGGAAGAAGATTGATCCGCGCTGGAGGTCTTCACGATGGAGCCGTTCCTCATCGGATGAAGATAGAAGATGCCGCTTGGATCAAGATGGTTGCCGGTCTGGATCGCCTCTTCCTCCCGGATAGGATGAAGACTCTGGACCTCTTCAGCCACAGGATTATGGATCGCCAGCCCCCGCTTGGGTTGGATGAAGATTTTGGAGCCAGGACGGATCGGTGATACCCGGTGAGGTGAAGATAAGGTAGGAAGATCTTCAGGGGCTTAGTGTTAGGTTTATTTAAGGGGGGTTTGGGTTAGATTAGGGGTATGTGGGTGGTGGGTTGTAATGTTGGGGGGGGTATTGTATGTGTTTTTTTACAGGCAAAAGAGCTGAATTCTTTGGGGCATGCCCCGCAAAAGGCCCTTTTAAGGGCTGGTAAGGTAAAAGAGCTTTTCTATTTTAATTTTAGAATAGGGTAGGGCATTTTTTTATTTTGGGGGGCTTTGTTATTTTATTAGGGGGCTTAGAGTAGGTGTAATTAGTTTAAAATTGTTGTAATATTTTTCTAATGTTTGTAAATATTTTTTTATTTTTTGTACTTTAGTTAGTTTATTTAATTGTAGTTATTTGTAGGTATTGTATTTATATAATGTATTGATAGTGTAGTGTTAGGTTTAATTGTAACTAGGATTTATTTTACAGGTAAGTTTGCAATTATTTTAACTATTTTAGCTATTAAATAGTTCTTAACTATTTAATAGCTATTGTACCTGGTTAAAATAAATACAAAGTTACCTGTAAAATAAATATAAATCCTAAAATAGCTATAATATAATAATAATTTATATTGTAGCTATATTAGGGTTTATTTTACAGGTAAGTATTTAGCTTTAAATAGGAATAATTTATTTAATAAGAGTTAATTTATTTTGTTAGATTTAAATTATATTTATTTTAGGGGGTGTTAGGGTTAAAGTTAGACTTAGCTTTAGGGGTTAATAAATTTATTAGAGTAGCGGTGAGCTCCTGTCGGCAGATTAGGGGTTAATACTTGAAGTTAGGTGTCGGCAATGTTAGGGAGGGCAGATTAGGGGTTAATACTATTTATTATAGGGTTATTGAGGCGGGAGTGAGGCGGATTAGGGGTTAATACATTTATTATAGTAGCGCTCAGGTCCGGTTGGCAGATTAGGGGTTAATAAATATAATATAGGGGTCGGCGATGTTAGGGCAGCAGATTAGGGGTACATAGGGATAATGTAGGTGGCGGGGGTGTACGGAGCGGCAGATTAGGGGTTAAAAATAATATGCAGGGGTCAGCGATAGCGGGGGCGGCAGATTAGGGGTTAATAAGTGTAAGGTTAGGGGTGTTTAGACTCGGGGTACATGTTAGAGTATTAGGTGCAGACGTAGGAAGTGTTTCCACATAGAAAACAATGGGGCTGCGTTAGGAGCTGAACGCGGCTTTTTTGCAGGTGTTAGGTTTTTTTTCAGCTCAAACAGCCCCATTGTTTTCTATGGGGGAATCGTGCACGAGCACGTTTTTGAAGCTGGCCGCGTCCGTAAGCACCGCTGGTATCGAGAGTTGAAGTTGCGGTAAATATGCTATACACTCCTTTTTTGGAGCCTAACGCAGCCATTCTGTGAACTCTAAATACCAGCGGTATTTAAAAGGTGCGGCCAGAAAAAAGCCAGCGTAGCTAACGCACCCCTTTGGCCGCAAAACTCTAAGTCTAGGCATTAGGGTTTATTTTACAGGTAAGTATTTAGTTTAAAATAGGAATAATTTATTAAAGTATAGTGTAGTGTTAGGTGTAATTTTAACTTAGGTTAGTTTTTATTTTACAGGTAAATTTCTCTTTATTTTAGCTAGGTAAGCTATTAAATAGTTAATAACTATTTAATAGCTATTGTACCTAGTTAAAATAAATTGAAAGTTGCCTGTAAAATAAAAATAAATCCTTTGATAGCTACAATATAATTATTATTTATATTGTAGCTATATTAGGGTTTATTTTAAAGGTATTTAGTTTTAAATAAGATTAATTTAGTTAATAATAGAAATATTATTTAGATTTATTTAATTAATATTTAAGTTAGGGGGTGTAAGGGTTAGTGTTAGACTTAGGTTTAGGGGTTAATACATTTATTATAGTTGCGGCGGGGTCAGGGAGTGGCGGTTTAGGGGTTAATATGTATATAGTAGCTTGCGGTGGGCTCCGGGAGCGGCAGTTTATGGGTTAATACATATATTATAGTTGCGGTGGGCTCCGGGAGCGGCGGTTTAGGGGTTAATATGTATAGAGTAGCTTGCGGTGGGCTCCAGGAGCGGCGGTTTAGGGGGTAATACATTTATTTAGTTGCGGCAGTGTAGGGGGGACAGATTAGGGGTGTTTAGACTTGGGGTACATGTTAGGGTGTTAGGTGTAGACAGCTCCCATAGGAATCAATGGGATGTCTGGCAGCAGCGAACATGAACTTTCGCTATGGTCAGACTCCCATTGATTCCTATGGGATCCGCCGCCTCCAGGGCCGGAAAAGTGCCGAGCGTACCTGCTAGTTTTTTGATAACTAGCAAAAGTAGTCAGATTGTGCCGCACTTGTGTGCGGAACATCTGGAGTGACGTAAGAATCAATCTGTGTCGGACTGAGTCCGGCGGATCGAAGTTTACGTCACAAAATTCTACTTTTGCCGGTCTCTAGCCTTTGATAACTAAGGCGAATCAGCCTCGCCACAAATACGTTGCGGAATTCCAGCGTATTTGAGGTTGACGGCTTGATAACTAGGCCCCAATATATCTTTTGTAGTACATAAACGATCTGTGGTTGTATATGTCCATGATGTCACACTCATAATGTTCCATGTAAAGGTTAGCATAGGACGGGGTCACATTAGACCCCATAGCTGTCCCCATAAGTTGTTGATAAAGTGTTCTCAAATTGGAAGTAATTCAGTTTTAGACATTTAGCCAAAATATCCAAAATAAAAAGTGGTGGGTGGTCCTATATAGGGAAAATGGGCTAGTGCTGATTCAACAGCCTCCAACCCACCAGAGTGTGGAATAACAGTGTATAGGCTCCTCACATCCATTGTCACTAGTAGGTCATCTTCATTTATTCCTTCCACAGAGTTCAACATAGTGATAAGGTCTCCAGAATCCCTGATGTTTGAGTTCATACATCTAACCACAGGTTGCGGGAGAGCATCTATGTACTGTGCCAGTGGTTGCAGTAGAGAACCCCTATTAGACAAGGGTGTTTCCATCCAACCTGTAGCAAGACACTTTTTACAGGCCAAACATAAAGCTACGAATTTAAGGTTTATTCTTATCGACCATGTTCCCCCCTTAAACGGGAAGGGGACCGTGACAGAAAACTTCTCCAAATGGAAGCAAGATGGATACACCGACTGGGTACCCTATATCCAAGAGGCCTGAATATGTCGAATGATTGGCACTGCTTCCTTTAGGCATTGAGGGATGGGTGAGTACCAAGATATACCTGATGCTATATTATGATCTGGGACACCTGAAAAGTGGGGGTCACATGCTATAGTGGGACACCCACTAGGGGCGCGATCACATATACGGCGCATGTTTCGGCACAAGTGTGGAAACCCGCACCGCCCGTAATTTCACCTCGCACATTGGGGTATTACATATATTGCGCCGTTATATGCTAAACTGGTGTAAGTAGGACAAACTGGCGATCTTCTGAAATGTGCGCAAATACACATTTCAGTCGTCGTAAGTATCTTACGCCAGTATTTTGTCCATGGAAAGTGTCAATAAAGAGTATTTTATACAAATTAGGCTAACACTCATAAAAATGAACCGCGATTTCATATAAAAATGCGACACGTAATTACGCTATTCAAAATTCATATATAAACCCATGCGCAGCCGCCATTTTCTTCAGTGTATTTGGATTGTTCGTTGAGCTACAACACACTAAACTGGAGTGGAGGATTAGTCAGAGTAGAGAGAGAGGCACAAACAGAGGAGTTAGGTGGCATTGTTGTTTGATTAAGCTTGTACACTTACACATATTTTTACATATTGCACACATTTTGCATACATACATATACAAATACACCACACTTTTTTTTTCTAACACCTCACACACACACATTTTATTTGAATTTCACAGTGTGATAGGCTGAGTGTTTGGTTGTGATTGTGTGTGATTGAACTGGGAGTGAGTGTGAGTGTGTGTAGTGTGATTTAGTGTGAGGATGGCAGGGAGAGGTAGGGAGGAGGGGAGAGGAGTATTGGAGAGGACAGGAGGAGCAGTGGGGTCCCCTTCAGGGAGTAAGTGGAGTGGGGAGAGGGAGAGCTAGAAGGGATGATGGGAGGGGAGATGCCCGAGAGCCCCAGAGAGCAGGCACATCTAGGAGAGGGACAGAGGGTGCACATGTGGACAGAAGGGGGGAGAAGGGAGAGGATAGGGAGGATTAGATTAGATTAGATTCGTTTTATTGTCATTGTACAAAGTAGGAAAACGGAGACAACGAAATTATATTTAAAAATCTAACCAATCCTATACACTGATAGTACTATAATGGCAAAACTAATAGATAGAAAAAAATTCAAGTGACTTGTGCAAAAAATTTCTATACCACACAAGTAAGTACAATGCAAGTGTAATAAAGTGCAAGTGCAAAAAAAATCAGTTCCATACAAAAAAAGTATATATATGTGTAAAAAAATGTAATAAAAAATTAGTCATCTTGCACCCACACCAGGGACATCACAGGGACTAAGCCAGGTGTCCATGGAGGATGAGAGGCTGAGATGTCCCAACTTCTCATTTGAGGAAAATGTTGCACTAGTCCAGGCCATCATGGACAATTACAGTGCCCTCTTCGGGCAGGAGAAGGGCAAAGATATTGCCAAAAGGAGAAAAACAGCATGGTTGGCGGTAGAGGATGCCGTCAACAGTGTGGCCCTGCAGAGGAGGACTGTTGAGGGCCTGAAAAAGCGGTGGAATGACTGCAAGAGGGGGGGTCAAAGAAAAGATGGGGCAGGAAGCTATGCACCAGAGGGGAACAGGCGGTGGTCCATCCCTGGATATTGAGTATAACACCTGGCAGGGGATGATACGCAGGTCCCTGAGTATCACAGCAGTCCGTGGACTTCCAGGGGCTCATAACTCAGGGGCTGCAACCACAGCACATCATGCTGGTGAGTAACATACCACACACCAGTATTATATGTATTTGAGATATAACATCCTTTAATATCACACATTCATGTACACAATGAGGAGCATGGTATTTGGCCTACTAACAAAAACATCTACAATTATATTTGACATTAATGGTACTTAACACAATGCAATTCATGATATGAGATGTAATAGTGCAATACTAACATGTCTCAGATTAACACAGGACACATGTTATAGAGTTTGACATGAGAATCACTATATGCCCTAGCATGTATCAATGTATATTGTATGCCCACATTGACATATATCTGACTTTACTAATCCATCTCATCCTTTTACTCCTTCACAGAACCTCCTGTCACAAGGATACAAACATCCATACCACCACCATCACAACCACCAACCTTCAGGCAACCGCAAGAACAGTATGCTCCCAGTCATGAGCATGGTTGGATGGCTTCAGTTGAGGACCCGGGAGTGATGCCACCACCATTGCCATATGACCCCTGGCAAGATTCCTGGCCAGAGGAATATCCTCCCTTTGGCTTTGAGGGGGAGCCAAGACAGCCACAAAGGTGCATGTATTTACCCCCCCACACACCCCCACAACACAATCTCATGGCAGTCAGGGATTTTACCCACAGACAATGTTACAGGAAGTTCCAATTGGACAGGCTGAGTGGTCACACACTCGTCATCAGTGGGACTATCAACCAACCATACGAGCTCCACCATACTCAGCAATTGGACGAGCTCCACCATCCTCAGCAATTGGACGAGCTCCACTATTGGCAGATGGAGATAGAGCAGATTCTACAGCTGAACCTCAAGAACCATCAGATGCAGGTGACCCTGCCCCACATGAAGCATCAGTTGAAGCTGGCCCTGCCCTACATGAACCAGCAGTCGAAGCTGGCCCTGCCCCACATGAACCTGCAGTCGAAGCTGGCCCTGCCCCACATGAACCAGCAGTCGAATCTGGCCCTGCACCTCAAGCAACAGCAGATGCAGGTGACCCTGCCCCACAAGCACCTAGAGGCCCTGCTGCTCAAGAGCCTGTGGATGCATTGTATCCACCCCTGGATGAGGAATACATTGCACTCCAGAGGAGGCTCATAACAAGCACTGAGAACATACAAAGAGGCCAAGAGAGGTTCTTCAGGAACCATTAAAGGTTCATCAGGAGCCAAGAGAGGAGAAAACAACGTAGCATAGACCATTTTCCCCCTTAAACGGAGAAGGGACCGTGACAGAACACTTCTCCAAATGGAAGCAAGATGGATACACCGACTGGGTACCCTATATCCAAGAGGCCTGAATATGTTGAATGATTGCCACTTCTTCCTTTAGGCATTGAGGGATGGGTGAGTGACCAAGATATACCTGATGCTATATTATGATCTGGGACACCTGGCCAGTGGGGGTCACATGCTATAGTGGGACGCCCACTAGGGGCGCAATCACATATACGGCGCATGTTTTGGTACAAGCGTAATGTTTTGGTGCAAGCAGAATTTCACCTTGCACATCGGGGTATTACATATATTGCGCCATTATATACTAAACTGGCGTAAGTAGGACAAACTGGTGATCTTCTGAAATGTGCGCAAATACACATTTCAGTCATCGTAAGTAACTTACGCCAGTATTTTGTCCACAGAAAGTGTCAATAAAGAGTAATTTTATGCAAATTAGGCTAACACTCGTAAAAATGAACCGCGATTTCATATAAAAATGCGACACGTAATTACGCTATTCAAAATTAATATATAAACCCATGCACAGTTGCCATTTTCTTCAGTGTATTTGGATTGTTCGTTGAGCTACAACACACTACACTGGAGTGGAGGATTAGTCAAAGTAGAGAGAGAGGCGCAAACAGAGGAATTAGTTAGGTCGCATTGTTGTTTGATTAAGCTTGTACACTTACACATATTTTTACATATTGCACACATTTTGCATACATACATATACAAATATACCACACTTTTTTTTCTAACACCTCACACACACACATTTTATTTCAATTTCACAGTGTGAAAGGCTGAGTGTTTGGTTGTGATTGTGTGTGATTGAACTGGGAGTGAGTGTGAGTGTGTGTAGTGTGATTTAGTGTGAGGATGGCAGGGAGAGGTAGGGAGGAGGGGAGGAGGGGAGGTGAGTGGCAGGTAGAGGAGTATTGGAGAGGACAGGAGGAGCAGTGGGGTCCTCGTCAGGGAGTAAGCAGAGTGGGGAGAGGGAGAGCTAGAAGGGATGATGGGAGGGGAGATGCCCGAGAGCCCCAGAGAGCAAACACATCTAGGAGAGGGACAGAGGGTGCACATGTGGACAGAAGGGGGGAGGAGGGAGAGGATAGGGAGGAACCCACACCAGGGACATCACAGGGAGGAAGCCAGGTGTCAATGGAGGATGAGAGGCTGAGATGTCCCAACTTCTCATTTGAGGAAAATGTTGCCCTAGTCCAGGCCATCATGGACAATTACAGTGCACTCTTCGGGCAGGAGAAGGGCAAAGGCATTGCCAAAAGGAGAAAAATGGCATGGTTGGTGGTAGAGGATGCCGTCAACAGTGTGGCCCTGCAGAGGAGGACTGTTGAGGGCCTGAAAAAGTGGTGGAATGACTGCAAGAGGCGGGTCAAAGAAAAGATGGGGCAGGAAGCTATGCACTAGAGGGGGAACAGGCGGTGGTCCATCCCTGGATATTGAGTATAACACCTGGCAGGAGATGATACGCAGGTCCCTGAGTATCACAGCAGTCCGTGGACTTCCAGGGGCTCATGACTCAGGGGCTGGAACCACAGCACATCATGCTGGTGAGTAACATCTCACACACCAGTGTTATATGTATTTGAGATATAACATCCTTTAATATCACACATTCATGTACACAATGAGGAGCATGGTATTTGGCCTACTTACAAAAACATCTAAAATTATATTTGACATTAATGCTACTTAACACAATGCAATTCATGATATGAGGTATAATAGTGCAATACTAACATGTCTCAGATTAACACAGGACACATGTTATAGAGTTTGACATGAGAATCAGTATAGGCCCTAGCATGTATCAATCTAAATTGTATGCCCAAGTTGACATACATCTGACGTTACGAATCCATCTCATCCTTTTACTCCTTCACAGAACCTCCTGTCACAAGGATACAAACATCCATGCCACCACCACCACCACCCTTCATGCAACCGCAAGAACAGTATGCTCCCAGTCATGAGCATGGTTGGATGGCTTCAGTTGAGGACCCAGAAGTGATGCCACCACCAATGCCATATGGAAGATTCCTGGCCAGAGGAATATCCTCCCTTTGGCTTTGAGGGGGAGCCATGACAGCCAAGAAGGGTCCATGTATTTCCCCCCCCCACAACACAATCTCATGGCAGTCAGGGATTTTACCCACAGACAATCTCACAGGAAGTTCCAATTGGACAGGCTGAGTGGTCACACACTCGTCATCAGTGGGACTATCAAAAAACCATACAAGCTCCACCATCCTCAGCAATTGGACAAGATCCACCATCCTCAGCAATTGGACGAGCTCCACCATCCTCAGCAACTGGACGAGCTCCACCATTGGCAGATGGAAATAGAGCAGATTCTACAGCTGAACCTCAAGAACCATAAGATGCAGGTGACCCTGCCCCACATGAAGCATCAGTTGAAGCTAGCCCTGCCCCACATGAACCATCAGTTGAAGCTGGCCCTGCCCCACATGAACCATCAGTTGAAGCTGGCCCTGCCCCACATGAACTTGCAGTAAGAGCTGTCCCTGCACCTCAAACAACAGCAGATGCAGGTGACCCTGCCCCACAAGCACCTAGAAGCCCTGCTGCTCAAGAGCCTGTGGATGCATTGTATTCACCCCTGGGTGAGGAATACATTGCACTCCAGAGGAGGCTCATAACAAGCACTGAGAACATACAAAGAGGCCAAGAGAGGTTCTTCAGGAACCATGAAAGGTTCATCAGGAGCCATGAGAGGAGAAAACAACGTAGCATAGAGCTACAGAGGGTCATGGCAGCATTGTTAAGTGCAAGTGATGATGATGCAAATTCTGTCTGATATGCAGATGCAAATGGACAATAGATGGAGAGAAAAAATCAACTCTTGGGTGTGTTGGTTGAGCACTTTACACACCAGCAAGACACTGCCTCCAGCCTATAATCTGTGGCCAGCACACCAGCAGAAACAGCAGAATCTTCTCAAACCAGGAGAACAAGGAAATCCACCACAGTCACCTCAGCTCCCTCATCCAAGAAGCCAAAAAAGAAATAAATATTCTTATAGTTCACCATAAGTCTTGTCCTCTGTTATTTACCATATAATTGTCATCCACATCCATGTGAGGTGTGTTTTAGTACACTAATATTGTTAAAACATATAATAAGACCTGTGTGGAAATGGCAAAAAAGGTAATATCCTGTTTCTGACATATTCTTGTACTATAACTCACATCCACAATAGTTCTTTATGAAGGGTGCATATTTATTTATTTATAAAATATTTTACCAGGAAGGATACATTGAGACATATAGTAATATTCACTTGTAAGATGTAAATCAATGTATCTCACATCCAATATAAATGGACACATTGGTATATATAGTAGTGATGTTACTGATAGGGTGGGCATTATCAGGTGTTTTAAGTCTGCAGGTGAGAGGTTGTGGTGTCTGTGATTGGTTGACACAATAGCAAAGAGGCAGCCTTCAAGAAGGTGTTAGAAATGATCATATGAGCCATCCTAGGTTTTGCTTTCAACTAAGAATACCAAGAGAACAAAGCAAGTGTTCTAATTAAATCTGAAAGTAGTTTGAAATGACATGCCCTATTTGAAACAAGAAGGTTTTCTTTGGACTTGACTGTCCCTTTATATATTTTGGCATCAGTGCCAAGCTGTGTTAGCATTAGAATAAATTACACTCCAGTGGGTTCTAAAGAGATGAAGGTAATCCAATTTACAGTAAATAAGCAAGTATATGTCCACAATGTGATAAAATACCTACAAGCTCAATCCATTTGATTATGTTGTGGCTTCAAACTATTTCAAATACACAAATAAACCTTAAAAAAGCAATATCATAGTATACTGTCCCTTTAACCTTGAGATGCTGCTTAAATGTATGTGTTTGTTAAGGCTTCCAGGGAGTTCCATTGCTTTTTTAGTCAGTGCAAGGGTTGCTGCACCTGAAATATGTGGCGAGGTGAGAAGGGAGTAGATTTTCTGAATTCTGCGTGTGTAAGTCCTTACGCTGTATATTGGATACCAAATTGTGCAGCTGTTCTATGTTAGTCTATGGCTAAAAAAAATACGTCCGAAGGGTTAAATATACGCGCGTAACTTGTATGCTACACCGTATATGTAATACCAAAATCGCGTAAAATCTGGCGGCAGAGGATTTTGCGGGCGACGCTGCATTTGTAATGGAGGCCTAGGTTGGGCCAGCTTAACACATAATACACATAAGAGAGGTTATTTGGCACACCCACACTCTGGTCCCATACTATGAGGGTCTGGCCGCAAGCACAAGGTGAGGGACTAGGGTACCCCACGGAAGAATTGAATTACTACTGCTTGAGTACTATTGACTTTGCACCCTGGTTGATGACCCAACTACACTAAGTGCAGATACACATGGAGGAGATATAAACCGCTGCTTCATAACCTGTCCGTCTGCTCTGAGGCAGTGGACAAAAATCAACCTGATGGAATACAATTGGGTTGATTGACACCCCTTGCTAGAGAATCTGCAGGGGGCAGCATTGCACCAGCGTATGCTGTAGACATTTATCGATTAGCAGCGGACATGATCTGCTATGTCGGATCATGTCCGCTCGCACCATAATAAATAGAACCTAGAGTGTCACCTTTCTCTGACAGTGACCATCCTGGAAAATGTGCTGCGATATTTGTAAATTATTTCAAGGCTTTTTCTGACACTCATGTCTGAGTTTGATTCAGAAGAACAGCAGCTGATGCACAGACAATGCCAGATATTATTACAAAAATCTGTATGCAAATGACATAAGAACAATACTCTCCTTAAACAGTGGACCGCTGCCTTCTTGCAGTCTCTCCCAATAGACTGTACTGAATATCGTGGTAGAATATAGATGGCGCAGGTCCTATATGTTTCTTACTTGGTTCCTGGTCTGACTCTGCAGGTCTCTAATAGTATCGGAGAAGGGCTTGATGTGTATGTAACCGTTAAGTAATAATGGTGCAGTATTTTAACCCGTCTTGTGCAAAAACAATTTCCGTTGGAAAAACACAGCCAGACTGTGAATAAAGGGGAAATATTCTATTGGTAGGGTGATAGAATACTCTGCATAAAAAACAAATAGTAACTTACTCCATTGGAGATTAGAGTCCAGCGCAGTCACAGCAAACAGCACGAAAAAGCCAAATGCTGAATAAAAACAAAGCTTTAATTGATCTCAACGCATTTTAACGGATAAAATTGTCTTTTTCAAGAGCAAATTACAATTGCCAGGCATGGGGCTTTAGCCCCGGAAACTGAATAGTAATATCCCAGTTACGCTTCTCATTGCCATGTTCTCCAACTCCTTAGCATATTAAGTAGTATATTTGCATATGAAGACACTTATTAGCCAATTAAGAAGAATTTCCATATTAAGCCGCTCATTAGCATATTACAGGCCTTTATATTTCTCACATGGCTTGGGATGGACGCAAAAGGCGGGGCAATGCAACAAATTCTTTGATAATGAGCAAAACCTGCCTCTAATAATGATATTACCAGGACACCACACACATGGGCTTGAGGGCAAGTTACTAATTTACAGTCATTAAACTCACTCAGCCACTGACATATATTGTTTTATTTGCTGCCTAAATACATGAGCGCCGTGCGGGTCTATTGTCTCTAGCTAACCTCCCTTTCAGACTCTTCTACTCCGGTACCAATCCACCTTACCACTTACACTCAGCCAATAAGTGGGACCAAGGTACTGGCAGTGAGGCAGTGGTTCACACATGCACACACATACACATGTATACATTCACATACATATATAGATGCACACACATACACATGTATACTTGCACACACATATATACATATATATATATATATATATATACACACACATGCACACACATACACATGTATACATTCACATACATATATAGATGCACACACATACACATGTATACATTCACATACATATATAGATGCACACACATACACATGTATACTTGCACACACATATATACACACATATATATATATATATATATATATATATATATACATACACACACATACATACACACATGCACACACAAACACATGCACATACATATATACATGCACACACACATACATATGTATACAAGCACACACACACATGCATGTATATAAGCACACACACATATATACATGCACACATATACAATTGTATACTTGCACACACATATATACATCCACACACATATACATATACCCCCCAACTGTCCTGATTTTCGCGGGACAGTCCCGATTTTAGGGGTCTGTCCCCCTGTCCCGGGTTGCTAGCCATCTGTCCCGATTTTCCCCATGCATTAAAATTTTTTTTTTTTTTTTTTTTCTATTGGGCCCATACTCAGAAGCAGCTGACTTTGCACTCACAGGGTTAGATACCTGTTAGATTCCCTGTGGAAAAGGAATGGTGTGTGGGTTAAGCAGGAGTAAGAAGGTTGTATACACTGTGACCACGGGTAATGGTGACCTCTCTAACCTACCTCTGGTAATGATGATATCTAACCCCTGGTGATAATACTAGCATGCCTTCAGTTTTATACAATGAGCAGTGCTAATACCAGGGTAATGAACAGTGGTAGCCGCAGACTGCCAGCTAATGTGCTTGCCAACCCCAGGACCCCATACAATGAATTACAGATACCCATATATGATGTAGTGTGTGTGTCTATCTGTATCCATAACTCTGTGTGTGTGTGTATCTGTATGTATAAGTTTATGCTATGTAGTGTGTGTGTGTCTGCATGTATAAATGTAAGCTATGTAGTGTGTGTGTGTGTGTATCTGCATGTATAAGTGTATGCTATGTAGTGTGTGTGTGTCTGCATGTATAAGTGTATGCTATGTAGTGTGTGTATATCTGCATGTATAAGTGTATACTATGTAGTGTGTGTGTGTGTATCTGCATGTGTAAGTGTATACTATGTAGTGTGTGTGTGTGTATCTGCATTTATAAGTGTATGCTATGTAGTGTTTGTGTGTCTGCATGTATAAGTGTATGCTATGTAGTGTTTGTGTGTATCTGCATGTGTAAGTGTATGCTATGTAGTGTGTGTGTATCTGCATGTATAAGTGTATGCTATGTAGTGTGTGTATCTGCATGTGTAAGTGTATGCTATGTAGTGTGTGTGTATCTGCATGTATAAGTGTATGCTATGTAGTGTCTGTGTATCTGCATGTATAAGTGTATGCTATGTAGTGTGTGTGTATCTGCATGTGTAAGTGTATGCTATGTAGTGTGTGTGTGTGTATCTGCATGTGTAAGTGTATGCTATGTAGTGTGTGTGTGTATCTGCATGTGTAAGTGTATGCTATGTAGTGTGTGTGTGTGTATCTGCATGTGTAAGTGTATGCTATGTAGTGTGTGTGTGTGTATCTGCATGTGTAAGTGTATGCTATGTAGTGTGTGTGTGTATCTGCATGTGTAAGTGTATGCTATGTAGTGTGTGTATCTGCATGTGTAAGTGTATGCTATGTAGTGTGTGTGTGTCTGCATGTATAAGTGTATGCTATGTAGTGTGTGTGTATCTGCATGTATAAGTGTATGCTATGTAGTGTGTGTATCTGCATGTGTAAGTGTATGCTATGTAGTGTGTGTGTATCTGCATGTATAAGTGTATGCTATGTAGTGTCTGTGTATCTGCATGTGTAAGTGTATGCTATGTAGTGTGTGTGTGTATCTGCATGTGTAAGTGTATGCTATGTAGTGTGTGTGTGTGTATCTGCATGTGTAAGTGTATGCTATGTAGTGTGTGTGTGTGTATCTGCATGTGTAAGTGTATGCTATGTAGTGTGTGTGTGTGTGTATCTGCATGTGTAAGTGTATGCTATGTAGTGTGTGTGTGTGTATCTGCATGTGTAAGTGTATGCTATGTAGTGTGTGTGTGTGTATCTGCATGTGTAAGTGTATGCTATGTAGTGTGTGTGTGTATCTGCATGTGTAAGTGTATGCTATGTAGTGTGTGTATCTGCATGTGTAAGTGTATGCTATGTAGTGTGTGTGTGTCTGCATGTATAAGTTTATGCTATGTAGTGTGTGTGTGTCTGCATGTATAAATGTAAGCTATGTAGTGTGTGTGTGTATCTGCATGTATAAGTGTATGATATGTAGTGTGTGTGTGTCTGCATGTATAAGTGTATGCTATGTAGTGTGTGTGTGTCTGCATGTATAAGTGTATGCTATGTAGTGTGTGTGTGTCTGCATGTATAAGTGTATGCTATGTAGTGTGTGTGTATCTGCATGTATAAGTGTATGCTATGTAGTGTGTGTGTGTATCTGCATGTGTAAGTGTATGCTATGTAGTGTGTGTGTGTATCTGCATGTGTAAGTGTATGCTATGTAGTGTGTGTGTGTGTGTATCTGCATGTGTAAGTGTATGCTATGTAGTGTGTGTGTGTGTGTATCTGCATGTGTAAGTGTATGCTATGTAGTGTGTGTGTGTATCTGCATGTGTAAGTGTATGCTATGTAGTGTGTGTGTATCTGCATGTATAAGTGTATACTATGTAGTGTGTGTGTGTGTATCTGCATGTGTAAATGTATGCTATGTAGTGTGTGTGTATCTGCATGTGTAAGTGTATGCTATGTAGTGTGTGTGTATCTGCATGTATAAGTGTATGCTATGTAGTGTGTATGTATCTGCATGTATAAGTGTATGCTATGTAGTGTGTGTGTATCTGCATTTATAAGTGTATGCTATGTAGTGTGTGTGTGTCTGCATGTATAAGTGTATGCTATGTAGTGTGTGTGTATCTGCATGTATAAGTGTATGCTATGTAGTGTGTGTGTGTATCTGCATGTATAAGTGTATGCTATGTAGTGTGTGTGTGTATCTGCATGTATAAGTGTATGCTATGTAGTGTGTGTGTGTATCTGCATGTATAAGTGTATGCTATGTAGTGTGTGTGTATCTGCATGTATAAGTGTATGCTATGTAGTGTGTGTGTATCTGCATGTGTAAGTGTATGCTATGTAGTGTGTATGTATCTGCATGTATAAGTGTATGCTATGTAGTGTGTGTGTATCTGCATGTATAAGTGTATGCTATGTAGTGTGTGTGTATCTGTATGTATAAGTGTATGCTATGTAGTGTGTGTGTGTGTATCTGCATGTATAAGTGTATGCTATGTAGTGTGTGTGTGTGTATCTGCATGTATAAGTGTATGCTATGTAGTGTGTGTGTGTGTATCTGCATGTATAAGTGTATGCTATGTAGTGTGTGTGTGTATCTGCATGTATAAGTGTATGCTATGTAGTGTGTGTGTGTATCTGCATGTATAAGTGTATGCTATGTAGTGTGTGTGTATCTGCATGTATAAGTGTATGCTATGTAGTGTGTGTGTATCTGCATGTGTAAGTGTATGCTATGTAGTGTGTATGTATCTGCATGTATAAGTGTATGCTATGTAGTGTGTGTGTATCTGCATGTATAAGTGTATGCTATGTAGTGTGTGTGTATCTGTATGTATAAGTGTATGCTATGTAGTGTGTGTGTGTGTATCTGCATGTATAAGTGTATGCTATGTAGTGTGTGTGTGTGTATCTGCATGTATAAGTGTATGCTATGTAGAGTGTGTATCTGCATGTGTAAGTGTATGCTATGTAGTGTGTGTGTATCTGCATGTGTAAGTGTATGCTATGTAGTGTGTATGTATCTGCATGTATAAGTGTATGCTATGTAGTGTGTGTGTGTGTATCTGCATGTATAAGTGTATGCTATGTAGAGTGTGTATCTGCATGTGTAAGTGTATGCTATGTAGTGTGTGTGTGTATCTGCATGTGTAAGTGTATGCTATGTAGTGTGTGTGTATCTGCATGTATAAGTGTATGCTATGTAGAGTGTGTATCTGCATGTGTAAGTGTATGCTATGTAGTGTGTGTGTGTATCTGCATGTGTAAGTGTATGCTATGTAGTGTGTGTGTATCTGCATGTGTATGCTATGTAGTGTGTGTGTATCTGCATTGTATAAGTGTATACTATGTAGTGTGTGTGTGTATCTGCATGTGTAAGTGTATGCTATGTAGTGTGTGTGTATCTGCATGTGTAAGTGTATGCTATGTAGTGTGTGTGTATCTGCATGTGTAAGTGTATGCTATGTAGTGTGTGTGTGTATCTGCATGTGTATGCTATGTAGTGTGTGTGTATCTGCATTGTATAAGTGTATACTATGTAGTGTGTGTGTGTGTCTCTGCATGTATAAGTGTATGCTATGTAGTGTGTGTGTATCTGCATGTGTAAGTGTATGCTATGTAGTGTGTGTGTATCTGCATGTGTAAGTGTATGCTATGTAGTGTGTGTGTGTATCTGCATGTGTATGCTATGTAGTGTGTGTGTATCTGCATTGTATAAGTGTATACTATGTAGTGTGTGTGTGTGTATCTGCATGTGTAAGTGTATGCTATGTAGTGTCTGTGTATCTGCATGTGTAAGTGTATGCTATGTAGTGTGTGTGTGTGTGTGTGTGTGTATCTGCATGTGTAAGTGTATACTATGTAGTGTGTCTGTGTATCTGCATGTGTAAGTGTATGCTATGTAGTGTGTGTGTATCTGCATGTATAAGTGTATGCTATGTAGTGTGTGTGTATCTGCATGTATAAGTGTATGCTATGTAGTGTGTGTATCTGCATGTGTAAGTGTATGCTATGTAGTGTGTGTGTATCTGCATGTATAAGTGTATGCTATGTAGTGTGTGTGTATCTGCATGTATAAGTGCATGCTATGTAGTGTGTGTATCTGAATGTTTAAGTGTATGCTATGTAGTGTGTGTGTATCTGCATGTATAAGTGTATGCTATGTAGTGTGTGTATCTGCATGTGTAAGTGTATGCTATGTAGTGTTTGTGTATCTGCATGTGTAAGTGTATGCTATGTAGTGTGTGTATCTGCATGTATAAGTGTATGCCATGTAGTGTGTGTGTATCTGCATGTGTAAGTGTATGCTATGTAGTGTGTGTGTATCTGCATGTGTAAGTGTAAGTGTATGCTATGTAGTGAGTGTGTATCTGCATGTGTAAGTGTATGCTATGTAGTGTGTGTGTATCTGCATGTGTAAATGTAAGTGTATGCTATGTAGTGTGTGTGTATTTGCATGTATAAGTGTATGCTATGTAGTGTGTGTGTGTATCTGCATGTATAAGTGTATGCTATGTAGTGTGTGTGTATCTGCATGTGTAAGTGTATGCTATGTAGTGTTTGTGTATCTGCATGTATAAGTGTATGCCATGTAGTGTGTGTGTATCTGCATGTGTAAGTGTATGCTATGTAGTGTGTGTGTGTGTATCTGCATGTGTAAGTGTAAGTGTATGCTATGTAGTGAGTGTGTATCTGCATGTGTAAGTGTATGCTATGTAGTGTGTGTGCATCTGCATGTGTAAGTGTAAGTGTATGCTATGTAGTGTGTGTGTATTTGCATGTATAAGTGTATGCTATGTAGTGTGTGTGTGTATCTGCATGTATAAGTGTATGCTATGTAGTGTGTGTGTATCTGCATGTGTAAGTGTATGCTATGTAGTGTGTGTATCTGCATGTATAAGTGTATGCTATGTAGTGTTTGTGTATCTGCATGTGTAAGTGTGTGCTATGTAGTGTGTGTGTATCTGCATGTGTAAGTGTATGCTATGTAGTGTTTGTGTATCTGCATGTGTAAGTGTATGCTATGTAGTGTGTGTATCTGCATGTATAAGTGTATGCCATGTAGTGTGTGTGTATCTGCATGTGTAAGTGTATGCTATGTAGTGTGTGTATCTGCATGTGTAAGTGTAAGTGTATGCTATGTAGTGAGTGTGTATCTGCATGTGTAAGTGTATGCTATGTAGTGTGTGTGTATCTGCATGTGTAAATGTAAGTGTATGCTATGTAGTGTGTGTGTATTTGCATGTATAAGTGTATGCTATGTAGTGTGTGTGTGTATCTGCATGTATAAGTGTATGCTATGTAGTGTGTGTGTATCTGCATGTGTAAGTGTATGCTATGTAGTGTTTGTGTATCTGCATGTATAAGTGTATGCCATGTAGTGTGTGTGTATCTGCATGTGTAAGTGTATGCTATGTAGTGTGTGTGTGTGTATCTGCATGTGTAAGTGTAAGTGTATGCTATGTAGTGAGTGTGTATCTGCATGTGTAAGTGTATGCTATGTAGTGTGTGTGCATCTGCATGTGTAAGTGTAAGTGTATGCTATGTAGTGTGTGTGTATTTGCATGTATAAGTGTATGCTATGTAGTGTGTGTGTGTATCTGCATGTATAAGTGTATGCTATGTAGTGTGTGTGTATCTGCATGTGTAAGTGTATGCTATGTAGTGTGTGTATCTGCATGTATAAGTGTATGCTATGTAGTGTTTGTGTATCTGCATGTATAAGTGTATGCCATGTAGTGTGTGTGTATCTGCATGTATAAGTGTATGCTATGTAGTGAGTGTGTATCTGCATGTGTAAGTGTATGCTATGTAGTGAGTGTGTATCTGCATGTATAAGTGTATGCCATGTAGTGTGTGTGTATCTGCTTGTATAAGTGTATGCTATGTAGTGTGTGTGTATCTGCATGTATAAGTGTATACTATGTAGTGTGTGTGTATCTGCATGTATAAGTGTATACTATGTAGTGTGTGTGTATCTGCATGTATAAGTGTATGCTATGTAGTGAGTGTGTATCTGCATGTATAAGTGTATGCTATGTAGTGAGTGTGTATCTGCATGTATAAGTGTATGCTATGTAGTGTGTGTGTATCTGCATGTATAAGTGTATGCTATGTAGTGAGTGTGTATCTGCATGTATAAGTGTATGCCATGTAGTGTGTGTGTATCTGCATGTATAAGTGTATGCTATGTAGTGTGTGTGTATCTGCATGTATAAGTGTATGCTATGTAGTGAGTGTGTATCTGCATGTATAAGTGTATGCCATGTAGTGTGTGAGTATCTGCATGTATAAGTGTATGCCATGTAGTGTGTGTGTATCTGCATGTATAAGTGTATGCTATGTAGTGTGTGTGTATCTGCATATGTAAGTGTATACTATGTAGTGTGTGTGTGTCTGCATGTATAAGTGTATGATATGTAGTGTGTGTGTATGCTGCATGTATAAGTGTATGCTATGTAGTGTGTGTGTGTATCTGCATGTATAAGTGTATACTATGTAGTGTGTGTGTATCTGCATGTATAAGTGTATGATATGTAGTGTGTGTGTATCTGCATGTATAAGTGTATACTATGTAGTGTGTGTGTGTATCTGCATGTGTAAGTGTATGCTATGTAGTGTGTGTATCTGCATGTATAAGTGTATGCTATGTAGTGTGTGTATCTGCATGTATAAGTGTATGCTATGTAGTGTGTGTGTATCTGCATGTATAAGTGTATGCTATGTAGTGTGTGTGTATCTGCATGTATAAGTGTATGCTATGTAGTGTGTGTGTATCTGCATGTGTAAGTGTATACTATGTAGTGTCTGTGTATCTGCATGTATAAGTGTATGCTATGTAGTGTGTGTGTAGCTGCATGTATAAGTGTATACTATGTAGTGTGTGTGTATCTGCATGTATAAGTGTATGCTATGTAGTGTGCTACTGTGCATTTTTGCTGACTTTAAAGGCCAGAATCTAGAATATTAATGGGGAATGCAGAAAGCAGTTTTAAAGAATTTATTATTAAATGCCCAATTAAGATAAAAATATTTAGCAATGTCTGTGCAAAGGATAATTAAATACATAGCTCACATAGCCATACCAATGGTTTGAGCTTGTGTTTGATTTTCTGCCTAAGTGTATTAAAATATATGACTTTATTTAGAATTTTATTTATATTACTTTGGTCTTATGATTTTTTTAAGCCCTGTCCACCACATTTCAATTTTTTGCCGGGGGTGCGGGGGGGGGGGGGGGGTGTCCCTCTTTTGAATTTTGAAATGTTGGGAGGTATATATACATGCACACACACATATACATGCACACACACATATATATATATATATATATATATATACACTGTGGTAAGGTAGCCAAGCTTTTGGCTTTAGTAAGAAGGAACAGTTCATTTGATTAAGGAACAAACTATTTATTTGTTTCACAGCAGGTTTCATAAAAAAAGCGAAAACAAACACCTTCTCCTAACTCAGGAGGCTAACTAAACTTTAAAGGTTACCTAACTATATTACTAGGGGCATCTAAACTGTCCCCAGTAAACAAGTGCTTTATAGGAAAAACAATAGTGTAGAGTACCTTTAAGGTTTATTTGTGTATTTGAAATAGTTTGAAGCCACAACATAATCAAATGGATTGAGCTTGTAGGTACTTTATCACATTGTGGACATATACTTGCTTATTTACTGTAAATTGGATTACCTTCATCTCTTTAGAACCCACTGGAGTGTAATTTATTCTAATGCTAACACAGCTTGGCACTGATGCAAATATATTTAAAGGGACAGTTAAGTCCAAAGAAAACCTTCTTCTTTTAAATAGGGCATGTTATTTCAAACTACTTTCAGATTTAATTAGAACACTTGCTTTGTTCTCTTGGTATTCTTAGTTGAAAGCAAAACCTAGGATGGCTCATATGATCATTTCTAAGACCTTCTTGAAGGCTGCCTCTTTGCTATTGTGTCAACCAATCACAGACACCACAACCTCTCACCTGCAGACTTAAAACACCTGATAATGCCCACCCTATCAGTAACATCACTACTATATATACCAATGTGTCCATTTATATTGGATGTGAGATACATTGATTTACATCTTACAAGTGAATATTACTATATGTCTCAATGTATCCTTCCTGGTAAAATATTTTATAAATAAATAAATATGCACCCTTCATAAAGAACTATTGTGGATGTGAGTTATAGTACAAGAATATGTCAGAAACCGGATAATATTACCTTTTTTTGCCATTTCCACACAGGCCTTATTATATGTTTTAACAATATTAGTGTACTAAAACACACCTCACATGGATGTGGATGAGAATTATATGGTAAAAAACAGAGGACAAGATATTAGTGAAATAAATTAACTTTTGCACGATATTCTAATTTTTCGAGTTTCACCTGTATACAGACATGAATACATACACAAACACACAAATATACAAACTAGGTATGTGCATGGCGAAAAAATTCGGTTCGGATCGATTCTGATTTTTTCAAATTTCGGTTCGGAGTGATTCGGATTCGGAAAAATTTGAATCAATTCGGTTCGGATTCGTTTCGGATTCATTCGGATTTGAATAAATTCGGCTCGGTTCGGAAATTCGGAATTCAGTGGGATGTGCTGTGTATTAGACTAGTATAATGTACTGTATATTAGGTGTAAACCATAGCAGAGTGATATAACCTAATATACTGTACAATACTAGTGTAATCCATGGCCATCCGACTCTACCGAATAAATCCAAACTAATTCGGATTTATTCGGTAAATTCTGCACTATTTTAATTCGGAAATCCGAATCGATCCGAATCACAAATTTTACGAATTCTGCCGAATTTCCGAATCGATCCAAAACGAATCTCACATGTCTAATACAAACAGGTATACACACACAACATACATACATACATACAAATACAAACATGAATACAAACACATAAATATATAAATACGCACACATACACACAAATATACACACATGTACACACACACACACACATACATACAAACAGACATTAATACACACAGAAACACACAAATATTCAAACAGGTACACACGCACACAGACATACATACATACATATGTGTGTGAATAAGTAGAGCGCTGGAAATGGAAAACATACATACATTCATACATACACACATATACAGATATGAATACACACACAAACACACACATATACAAACAGGTATACACACACACTTGCATACATACACACATTCTGTATATACATGAATACTCACACAAACACACAAATGTACACACAGGTACACACACAACATACATATAAATTATACGCATACACACACATACAGGCATAAATACACACACAAACATACAAATATACACACAGGTACAAACACACACACACACACATACATACACACATACATACAGACATGAACACACACACATACATACACACAGACATGAATACACACACAAACACACAAATATACACACAGGTACACACACACACACACAGACATACAAACATACATACAAACACAAATATACAGGCATGAATACACACACAAACACACAAATATATAAACAGGTATACACACACACATACATACACACATATATACATGAATACTCACACAAACCCACAAATATACACACAGGTACACACACATATATACATACACATATATACAGACATGAATATACACACAAATATACACATAGGTACACACACAACATACATACATACAAATACAAACATGAATACAAAACACATACATATATAAATACACACACATACACACAAATACACACATGTACACACACACATACATACATACAAACAGACATGAATACACACAGAAACACACAAATATACATACAGATATACTCGCACACAAACACACACACACACACACATATACAAACATGAATACACACACAAACACACAAATATACACACAGGTACACACGCACACACTCAGATATACATACACACATATACAGACATGAATACACAAACAAACACACAAATATACACACAGGTACAAACACAAACATGCATACATACATACATATACAGTCATAAATACACACACAAACACACAGATATACACACAGGTACACATGCAAACACACACACATACACATATACACACATATACAGACATGAATACACACAGGTACACACACACGTACACACACATACATACATACATATACAGACATGAACAAACACATAAATATACACACAGGTACACATGCAAACACACACACACACATACATATATACACACATATACAGACATGAATACACACAGGTACACACACACATACATACATACATATACAGACATGAACAAACACATAAATATACACACAGGTACACAGACAGATATACACATATACATATATCTACACACACACACATATATATATATATATATATATATATATATATATATATATATATATATATATATATATATATATATATATATATATATATACACAGTATATATACACAGACACACACTCACACAGCCTATAATGTCTATACGACTACACTTAAGTCATTTCTTAGAACTGTCACCCTGAGGGTTTGGGGGCTAAACGTGTTCTAACTTGACAATAAACCTGCTATCATTAAGAAGATGATGTCTGAGACTGAGAATATATAAAAGCATCAGATCCCAGGGGAACGGTCTCAAGTTGCTTTTGTGAATTGCTGTTAGAGTGTCAGTTCTACAATGAGCTGAGTGTGTTAGTAACTCCCAATCCCTCATGATCCGGAGTTACTGGGAGCCACAAGATAGCACAAAATGCTCTTTATTTCTGTAAATAATAAACCAGCATAAAATTGTTTTTTCTTTGCCATAAATAGAAAAAATGTAAATCCATCAATTAGCCGCTCTCCTGTTTAACAGACTAATGAGTATTGCACGTTCTCTGTGTTGCCGTTGGGAACAGCTGAGGTTAGTTCGTTCCTCTTAATGTGCCACAAGGAATGTGATCAAATCTATCATTTTATCTCACAGATATTGCGAGTCACAGAGCGATGGACGTTATACTTTACTGACAAATCAATAATGACTCTGTGGCCTGGTGTTTGCGCGTTCTCCTTTAGAAAACAAATATTAGTGGGTTTGGTTGCACTGTATGTTGGTATCTGGGTAACACCAGTGAAGTGCCAGCATGTAAGATCATCATACGGATCCCTAAGAGCGGATGTAACAGTGACCATGACACCATAAATCCTGGTCTGCTCAGTAAATATGACATGGACTCTCTATTTATTCAACAAAAACGTTATGTGCTGAAAGCAAGGTCAACCTAAAACAAGCTCATAATAATAAAACCCCTAAAAAAATCAAGAAACAATAAAAACACTTGTGCCAGAATAATATATTTATACTACATCACTTAGGAATCTCTAAACATGAGAATCTGTTCATGTCACCAACAAATACGTTATTAAAATATTGTTTTTAATTATCACAGTAATTATCCCACACTAAGGATTTGGCCATCTACTTATCAAGCCGTCAACCGCAAATACGCTGGAATTCCGCAGCGTAATTGTGGCGAGCTTGATTCGCCTTAGTTATCATCAAAGCCTACAGACTGGCAAAAGTAGAATTTTGTGACGTAACATACGATCCGCCGGTCTCAGTGCGACACAGATCAATGCTTACGTCACTACAGATGTTCCGAATGCAAATTCGGCACTATCTGACTACTTTTGCTAGTTAACAAATGTCTACCAGGTACGCTCGCCACTTTTCCGGCCCAGCGTACCTGGTTTTCAATCCGCGGCCCTGGAGGCAGTGGATGCCATAGGAATCAATGGGAGTCTGAAAGCAGCGAAAGCTCATGCTCGCTGCTGCCCGATATCCCATTTATTCCTATTTGAGAAACAAAGTTATGTTTACACCTAACACCCTAACATGTACCCCGAGTCTAAACACCCCTAATCTGCCGCCCGACACCGCCACCACCTACATAAAAGTATTAACCCCTATCCCGCCCCTACCGGAGCCCACCGCAACTAAATAAAATTATTAACCCCTAAACCGCCAGCCCCCCACATCGTCATAAACTAAATTAACCTATTAATCCCTGGCTTAACCTAACAACCCGCTAACTGTACATTAAATATTAACTCATCCCTATCTTATAATAAATTTAAACTTACCTTTAGATTTAAATTAAACAATATTAAACTATTAATTAACCTACCCTAACTGTTATACTAAAATTATATTAAACTATATTAAACTAATAATGAATCTACCCTAACTGTTATACTAAATTACATTAAACTATATTAAATTAATAATTAATCTACCCTAACTGTTATACTAAAATTATATATTAAACTATAATAAATTAATAATTAATCTAACCTAACTTTTATACTAAAATTACATTAAACTACACATTAAATTAACTATATTATATATTTAAGCACCTAACCCTACTCAAATTATTTAATTCTACAAAAAAATAAACACTAAATTACAAAAAATAAAAAATAAATGATCAAAGCTTTAAACTAATTACACCTAATCTAAGGGCCCTATGAAAATAAAAAAGCCCCCCCTAAAATAAAAAAAAACCCTAGCCTACAATAAACTACAAATGGCCCTTAAAAGGGCCTTTTGCGGGGCATTGCCCCAAAGTAATTAGCTCTTTTACCTGTAAAAAAAAAATACAAACAACCCCCCAACAGTAAAACCCACCACCCACACAACCAACCCCCCAAATAAAACCCTAACTAAAAAAACCTAAGCTCCCCATTGCCCTGAAAAGGGCATTTGGATGGGCATTGCCCTTAAAAGGGCATTTAACTCTATTGCAGGCCTAAGTCCTAATCTAAAACTAAAACCCACCCAATAAACCCTTAAAAAAATCCTAATACTAACCCCAGAAGATTTACTTAGAGTTTTGAAGATCCAACATCCATCCTCCAAGAAGCCAGGAGAAGTCCTCAACAAAGCGGCCGAAGTCTTCATCCAAGCCCGCAAGACTTCACCCAGACGGTATCTTCTATCTTCATCCATCCGGCGCGGAGCGGCTCCATCTTCAAGACATCCGATGTGGAGCATCCTCTTCCTTCCAACGACTACTGATGAATGAAGGTTCCTTTAACTTACGTCATCCAAGATGGCGTCCCTTAGATTCCGATTGGCTGATAGAATTCTATCAGCCAATCGGAATTAAGGTTGAAAAAATCCTATTGGCTGCTGCAATCAGCCAATAGGATTGAGCTTTCATCCTATTGGCTGATCCAATCAGCCAATAGAATGCGAGCTCAATCCTATTGGCTGATTGCAACAGCCAATAGGATGAAAGCTCAATCCTATTGGCTGATTGCAACAGCCAATAGAATTTTTTCAACCTTAATTCCAATTGGCTGATAGAATTCTATCAGCCAATCGGAATCTAAGGGACGCTATCTTGGATGACGTCACTTAAAGGAACCTTCATTCGTCGGTAGTCTAAAGGAAGAGGATGCTCCGTGTCGGATGTCTTGAAGATGGAGCCGCTCCGTGTCAGATGGATGAAGACTTCTGCCTGTCTGAAGGACCACTTCGCCCGGCTTGGATGAAGACTTCTCCCGGCTTCGTTGAGGACTTCAGCCCTGTTGGATGAAGACTTCTGCTGCTTTCTTGAGGATGGATGTCCGGTCTTCAGAACAGTAAGTCGATCTTCAGGGGGTTAGTGTTAGGGTTATTTAAGGGTGTATTGGGTGGGTTTTATTTTTAAGTTAGCTCTTTTGTGGCCCAAAGCCCTAACTGCCCTTTTAAGGGCAATGCCCATCCAAATGCCCTTTTCAGGGCAATGGGGGTCTTAGTTTTTTTTAGTTAGGGTTTTATTTAGGGGGTTGGTTGTGTGGGTGGTGGGTTTTACTGTTGGGGGAGTTGTTTGTATTTTTTTTTTTTTTACGGGTAAAAGAGCTGATTACTTTGGGGCAATGGCCCGCAAAAGGCCCTTTTAAGGGCAATTGGTAGTTTAGTTTAGGCTAGGGTTTTTTTTTTAATTTTGGGGGGGCTTTTTTATATTTTGATAGGGCTATTAGATTAGGTGTAATTACTTTAAATATCTGTAATTTGTTTATTATTTTCTGTAATTTAGTGTTTGTTTTTTTTGTACTTTAGCTAATTTCATTTAGGTAATTGTATTTAATTTATTTAATTATAGTGTAGTGTTAGGTGTTAGTGTAACATAGGTTAGGTTTTATTTTACAGGTACTTTTGTATTTATTTTAGATAGGTAGTTATTAAATAGTTAATAACTATTTAGTAACTAGTCTACCTAGTTAAAATAAAAATAAACCCTAAGCTAGCTACAATGTAACTATTAGTTATATTGTAGCTAGCTTAGGGTTTATTTTATAGGTAAGTATTTAGTTTTAAATAGGAATGATTTATTTACTAATAGTAGGTTTTATTCAGATTTATTTTAATTATATTTAAGTTAGGGGTGTTAGGGTTAGACTTAGGTTTAGGGGTTAATAAATTTAATATAGAGGCGGCGACGTTGGGGACAGCAGATTAGGGGTTAATAAGTATAATGTTGGTGGTGACGGTGTAGGGGGAGGCAGATTAGGGGTTAATAACATAATGTAGGTGGCGGTGGGCTCCAGGAGTGGTAGGATAGGGGTTAATACATTTATTAGAGTGGCGGTGGGCTCCGGGAGCGGCAGGATAGGGGTTAATACATTTATTAGAGTGGCGGTGGGCTACAGGTGCGGCGGTTTAGGGGTTAATAACTTTATTTAGTTGCGGTGGGGTCCGTGAGCAGCGGGATAGGGGTAAAACAGTGTAGTATAGTGTGGGTGTTTGGTGACAGTATACCAATAAAGTTGGGAAGAAGCAGAAGAGCAGCGAGATCGATGACTGTCAGTTAACAACAGTCCGCTGCTCATTGCGCCGTACTTGGTGTGCGGCTTTTTGACCGCTTTTTTGGTAACTTTGGAGAACGTATTCAGGTCCGCGGCAGTGAAGTTAGGCGATGTTAGGCGAGCATATTGGTGCCGTCGAATGCAAGTAAGTTGATGGCTTGATAAGTAGATGCCTTCGTATCAACTAATACTAGGTGTCCGAGTGTGTACAATAGTATTGTAATCCCAGGGGATGATTCAGACCACGACAAGTTAAATATCAGTGTGAAGGGGGTTACAGGTGAGAATATCATTCTCTGCTACCTGTTCCTAGATCTATTGGTTTATTGTATTAATGCTTACAAACCTATACAGTTTGTACTTAGCTCATATACATAGTACAGGAGTCACTAAGATATCCAGGTGACTTGATCTGTTTAAGGGTCACTGAGATATTTCTGGTTGACTTTACCTGTTAAAGGCCGTTGAGATATCCAATTGATCTATTGAAGGGGCATTCTAAGCAATCAGACCTATTGTTACAAGGACCATGATACCCTCAAACAGCTGTCTGACTGAGGAGTGATTATATCAGGTGCCTCAGAGTTAGTTACCAGTGACTATATCTATAGTGTGTAGATAAATAGATTAACAAAATGGCTATTTTGAGTGAATTTATGAATATACCTATAGTGTGTAGATAAATAGATGAACATTGTTATGGTATAACCCGAATATCAAGGGTTAATACCAGATGAAAGATGCCCTGAATACGCTATCAGCAACACACGAACCCAGTTAATTCCCCCCAAACATGAGACCAAGCTCCATCTTGAGGTTAAAACAGAAGAATGTTTTATTGAGGGCTATATGCCCAGTATTTATGCAGGTCTCCCACCTGGTTGACACTCCCTAGGAGACCAGATGAGGGATTGGAAGAGTATAGTATATTAGATAGAGGGAAGACGCCCTTTTACAGGATACAATAGAATTACATTACTTAACCAAATAAACAATTAAACACAAGAAAACAATGAAGTCCTTTTTGGCACCTGGCAGTCTGATCTCTGGAGGTGATTAAACAAGGTGAACGCTTATCACCTAAACTTAATTACAGTAAACAATAGCTGATTCCAGGAAACCTGTCTTCAGAAAATAGTTTCTCAAAACTGAACAAAGTTAATACTTCCAGTACTAACAGAGGGGTCTGTCACACGGCTCCCTCCTGGTGGGACACTCCGGCAGACCCGGCTTGACCCTTTGGCGGGTCAACTTGGGGATGACCGGACTAGGAGGTGGTAGGAATGTCAGTTTGCCGGGACAATCCATCTGGATTCCCGTTATGAGAGAGAATTCCTGTCCGTATAAATAAGGGTTCAACTTCTTCAGTGCCCAGACCACGGCTAAACAGTCCTTCAAGTTTTTGTTTGCAGAGACGCTTCTTTCCAGTTGGAGACAAATCTTATCGGCTTCTTTACGAGTTTTTTGTACCTGCTCTTTATAGGTATCCACAAGCCCTTCATACTGACATAGGGTGCCCTTGAGTTGCTGCACCTCACTATGAGCCAGCATCAGCTTTTCCTCCAGTGTCGCTAAGTTTGTCTTTACTGTTTCATGTTCCACTCTGAAGCTGGTGTTTTCTGCGGTCTGTCAGTGCAGCTTGTCTAGCAGAGATTCTCGTTCTAAACACGCTTTTATCTCTGTGCTCCTCTGCTCTCCCGCTAGCACTGTTACGTGATTGTTTAACGTGACCATTTCATCCTCTACTTGACTCTTCTCCTTCATCAGCGCGTTGTAACGGGACTTCCACGTATCAATAGTGGATAGAGATTTACTGAGCTCAGCATCCTGGAGCTTAGCAGCAGGTGGGTCGGTCTCGGCAGCACGGATCTGGGCACTGGTAGTCACAGGGTTAACATCGGCGGGACCCATGGGAGCATAGGCAGAAACAAGGGGGGCCAAGTAATTTCCAAGGAGAACATCAGCTGGTAAGTCCTTTTATGACCCCCACATTCACATGTCTAGAGCCCACTCCCCAATCCAAATGTACCCGAGTAGGTGGAACACAGCACCCCCTGCTACCCTCACAGCCACAGTGTCTCTGGTGTGCGGGTTCTCGGACACCAAGTTCTTTTGAAGCAAGGTCATGGTAGCACCAGTATCCCGTAGACCACTGACCTCCTTTCCATTCACTTTAACCAGTTGCTGGTGCTGTTGCCAGTTATCCCGGTGGGCAGCTTGCACGGGGTCTGCTTCATGTAGGATGCCCCAGCATTCTTCCTCCTCTATGCAGTGGGCAGCAGACTGAGGGTTACGTGGGTTTCCACCGGCGGGTCTCCTCCAGGACTGTGCTTGGCTCGTTGTGCTTAGGGGACACTCTGGTCTTTTGTACCCTAGTTGCTTACATCCAAAGCACCGAATAGGCTTTGAGTAGTCCCATGAGTTGAACCGGGCTGTCTGAGGATAGTTAGTGGCTGGAGGCGGTGTGGTAGAGCGGTGCGCCAGTGGTTGGTAACTGGTATTTGCTCGGGTGACTGTGGGTCGGTACTCCACTCTGGCAGGGATCTTAGTGGTAGCAGTGTCCAGTTTGCGGGCATCCGTATACTCATCTGCCAGGTGAGCAGCTTCATGCAGGGTGGATGGTTTACGGTCCCGAACCCACTCTCTAACTCCTGCAGATAACTTGTCGAAGCAATGTTCCAACAGCAATAGCTGCAGCACCTCTTCCCCAGATACGGCTTGGCACCCCGCCATCCAGTCAGCTGCTGTGCGGTGCACCTTACATGCCCACTCAACGTAGGAATCTCCAGCTAGTTTAACAGTGTCTCTGAACCGTCTCCTGTATGCCTCCGGTGTAATCGCATACCTCAAGAGCAGAGCCTCTTTTACAGCATTATAATCCCCAACTTCCTCATCTGGAATGGCCCGAAAAGCCTCGCTGGCCCGGCCGGATAATTTTCCGGATAATATAGTGACCTAGTCCATCAATCTCTCCTTCTGTTTCCAGGAAGTTTTTAAAAGCTGCAAAATGTACTTTTCTCTTTTCCACTGGGGTTGCTGTGACTTGGGCTGCTGCAGCGCCACTTTGGCGAAGTAGGTTGGCCTCCACAGCTGCTATGACCCGGTCGATAATTTTGGCAGATGGGTTGGGGCCATAATGTGCCAGTCTTATTTTAACCTCCCGGTCACAGCTTGCTTCTTCGGGGGTTCTGTCTGACATGCTGGGCTCATTGGTTCCTTCGGGCCCTGGTACTCCGTCCATCTCGGTCAGTATTGTAATAATCTCCCTCTTCCTGAGGTTACTGGCTTGTCGGCCCCGTTGTTCTGGCAGGTCTTTAAGGGTGGCTCTTTTCAGCCTTTCATACGGTATTCCAATTAGGTCCAGATGTGTAGTTGCTCTTCTGGGCGATGAGGACCATCCCGTCGCTTGCCACCAATTGTTATGGTATAACCCGGATATCAAGGGTTAATACCAGATGAAAGATGCCCTGAATATGGGATCAGCAACACACGAACCCAGTTAATTCCCCCCAAACACGGGACCAAGCTCCATCTTGAGGGTAAAACAGAAGAATGTTTTATTGAGGGCTATATGCCCAGTATTTATGCAGGTCTCCCACCTGGTTGACACTACCTAGGAGACCAGATGGGGGATTGGAAGAGTATAGTATATTAGAGGGAAAACACCCTTTTACAGGATACAATAGTATTACATTACTTAAAGAAATAAACAATTAAACACAAGAAAACAATGGAGTCCTTCTTGGCACCTGGCAGTCTGATCTCTGGAGGTGATTAAACAAGGTGAACTCTTATCACCTAAACTTAATTACAGTAAACAATAGCTGATGCCAGGAAACTTGTCTTCAGAAGATAGTTTCTCAAAACTGAACAAAGTTAATCCTTCCAGTACTGACAGAGGGGTCTGTCACAAACAGAATGGCCATATTGAGTGAATTTATGACTATACCTATAATGTGTAGATAAATAGATGAACAGAATGGCCATATTGAGTGAATTTATGACTATACTTATAAAGTGTAGATAAATAGATGAACAGAATGGCCATATTGAGTGAATTTATGACTAAACCTATAGTGTGTAGATATATAGATGAACAGAATGGCCATATTGAGTGAATTTATGACTATACCTATAGTGTGTAGATAAAATGATGAACAGAATGGGCATATTGAGTGAATTTAGGACTATATCTATAGTGTGTAGATAATTAGATGAACAGAATGGCCATATTGAATGAACCAGTGACTATACCTGTAGTGTGTAGATAGATAGATGAACTGTATAGCCATATTGAGTGAACCTTTGACTACTGTATACCTATAGTGTAGATAGATGAACATTATGGCAATATTGAGTGAATCTATGACAATACCTACAGTGTGTAGATACATAGATGGACAGTATGGCCATATTAAATTAACCTTTGACTATATCAATAATGTGTAGATAGAAAGATGAACATTATGGCCATATTGAGTGCACCTATGACTATACCTATAGTGTGTAGATAGATAGATGGACAGAATAGCCATATTAAGTGAACCTATAACTACTGTATACCTATAGTGTATAGATAGATTAATGGACAGTATAGCCATATTGAGTGAACCTATGACTATATCTATAGTGTGTAGATAGATGAACATTATGGAAATATTGAGTGAATCTATGACTATACCTATAGTGTGTAGATAGATAGATGAACAAAATAGCCATATTAAGTGAACCTATAACTACTGTATACCTATAGTGTGTAGATAGATTAATGGACAGTATAGCCATATTGAGTGAATCTATGACTATATCTATAGTGTGTAGATAGATAGATAGATGGACAGTATGGCCATATTGAGTGAGCCCTATGACTATACTGTGATATACCTCTCGTACCCTCTCTGGGTATGTCCATCTGTTCAGCTCCCTTAACAGCTGGAACCACCAATGCTTCCGAAAATTCCCCCAAGAATCAGACAGGACCGATTTTGGAGTAAAAACAGAATGACACTTTATTGAAAGAGACACACACATGTTATACACTTTCAGGTACAATTCCCCTCCATGAATAAACATTAGCTAGAGCAGCAGATTAAACAATAGGAATGTAAACAATAGGAATGTCTCTAAACTGTTGAATAGGACATCCTGCCCCCACACTTCACAGCTAGACTAGATATACAGACATATAACAGCAAGCAATGCTGGTTTGGTGCCTGTCACATAATACTCCAACAAAGCACAGGAACTTCAACTCTGTTTCAGGGCCCTTCAGTTTTTAGAGTCTCTGGGAATTCGGGGAAATGGGGCAAATCTAAATCCAGGGTAAAAGTGCTCCAAATATCCCCTGGGCACCCACCTCCCAAAATACAGAATCCCTTCAAGTTCCAGGTCCATAGTCATTGGGCAGGAGGCTAGCCCACAGCCCCCTCCAGAAGCCCCAGTGACAGTAGGGTTTGTCACATTCCTTGCCCCCCCCAAAGGACACTAACCAGGTCCCAGACCATCCACTGGTTTGGACCTGTGTTAGTCTGGCAGAAAAACCCTGCAATACATTTCCATTGGGGAGTCGGTCCCCGCCACTGGGGAGCTTAGCTTATGTTTGTATCACCGCTGGGGGGCTGGGCTGATGACCAAGGCTTCTGGAAGCTCATCCAAAAGCTGAGAAGATACATGGTCAATACTGTCTCCTGTGCTGTTGCTGGGGAGGGAAGATGGCTTCCTCCGCTTCCGGGTCCTTGTATTCCTGCCGGGAGGATGAGCCAACCGCTGCATCTCCCGATTCCCCCTCCTCTTGCTGAGTATCATAGGTGACTGCTTTCATCCCTGGGTCCACACACCATCGCAAGGGAGCGAGAATGGCTTCCTCTGCTCCCGTGTACCCACAATGCAGCTGGGGAGAGAGATCTCCCTGATATAGGTCTTGCTGCTGGGTTGGCCACCTCCTCTCCCTGGAAATGGCTCTGCCGCTGTGGAGAGAGGTCGGCTACCTCCTCCCCATTGAAACTGCTCTGCTGCTGGGGAGAGAGCTCAGCTACCTCCTCTCCCTGGAACTTGCTCTGCCGCTGGGGAGAGAGCTCAGCTACCTCCTCTTCCTGGTTTCCCGGAGCTGGTGCTGGGCAGAGGCCAGCAGCGCTCTGCCCTGTTGCCATCTCTTCTGCTGGAGGCTTACCAGTCTGTCCTCCTCAGAGGAAAAGTCTATTAAATTATCAATCTCTGAACCCTGTGGCTGGGTAGAGAAGTTGACTACCTCCTCTCCCTGGGACTTCAGAAATATCACAGGTGCTGGGCAGAGGCCATTGGCGCTCTGCCCTGTTGCCAGTGCTTCTGCTGGTGTGGCTCCCTTATCCAAGACCATAAGCTTGGGGCCAGGCTGCTGATTGTAGTCTAGCAGCTCTTGGTAGCTCATTCCCGGTTGCCACTCCTCTGCAGACCCCAAGGCATGCTGCTGAATGAGATCTAACAGCCTTTTATATGCCTTTTCTAGCTTCCATTCCTGGACACTTATAAAATCCAAATCGGCTTGCAGCCATGGTACCCCCCGAAAGATTCAGTAGTCTCTCTCAGTACTCTCTAATTTCCTCCAATCTCCACTGTGCCGTAAGCTTCTTAAATAGCAATCCAGGGCTGCCAAAGCCCTCTGTGGCTATGCAATCCTACAGCCACTGCCGCCCAGGTATAGCATACCATCGGAGGGCCCTGTAGCCGTCATCCAGCATCATCTCAGTCTTGACCAGTCCATCTAATGCATTTAGCCATTCCTCCCTGGGCTGCTCTCCCAGGAAAGGCACTCGTAAGTCCAGCTGGAGCCAGTACCTTTCCTCAAAAGTGGGGAGAACCATTATACAATAGTCCTGCTCCTGTTGAAGAGCCTCCCTCCCAAGTTCCCAGCGGATAAAGTCCCTCCATCCCAGCTCTTCCTGTGCAGAACCAGGATTGTCCAGCTGTGCCAGTGCCTCTTGCATTCTCCAACGGAACTCAGCTTCCATGGCTGAAGGCCACTGCAGTGCTTCTTCTCTGTCAACAGGAAACGTGGTCCCAGTGGTGGTTTCAACTGCTCCATATGGAGGAAGCAGATCCCATCACTGCCACCAATGTGATGGACCTTTCGGTACCCTCTCTGGGTAGTTCCGCCTTTTCAGCTTCCCTAACAGCTGGAACCACCAATGCTTCAGAAAACTACCCCAAGAATCAGACAGGACCGATTTTGGAGTAAAAACAGAATGACACTTTATTGAAAGTCACACACATATTTTATACACTTCCAAGGACAATAGGAATGTAAACAATAGGAATGTCTCCAAACTGTTGAATAGGACATACAATCCCCCTGCCCCCACACTTCACAGCTAGACTAGATATACAGACATATAACAGCACGAGGTCCCAGATTTGGAATGTATGTGCTGATTGCAAACTCTTGCAATAAGTCTCTGAGTCTTAAAGGGGGGTTGGAACAGACAATGCTGGTTTGGTGCCTGTCACTTTATACTCCAACAAACCACAGGAACTTTTACTCTGTATCAGGGCCCTTCAGTTCTCAGAGTCTCTGGGAATTCAGGTAAACAGGGCAAATCTGAATTCAGTGTAAAAGTGCTCCAAATATCCCCTGGGCACCCGCTTCCCAAAATACAGAATCCCTTCAAGTTCCAGGGTCCATAGTCAGTGGGTAGGAGGCTAACCCACAGCCCCCTCCAGAAGCCTCAGTGACAGTAGGGTTTGTCACATATACCTATAGTGTGTAGTTAGATAGATTATCAGAATAGCCATATTGAGTAAACCTATAACTATACCTATAGTGTGTAGATAGATAGATAGATAGATGGACAGTATAGGCATATTGAGTGAACATATGACTATATCTATAGTATGTAGATAGATAGATAGATAGATAGATGGACAGTATGGTCATATTAAGTAAACCTATGACTATACCTATAGTGTGTAGATATAGATTGACAGTATAGGCATATTGAGTGAACCTATAACTATACCTATAGTGTGTAGATAGATAGATGGACAGTATAGCCATATTGAGTGAACATATGACTATATCTATAGTATGTAGATAGATAGATAGATAGATAGATAGATGGACAGTATGGTCATATTAAGTAAACCTATGACTATACCTATAGTGTGTAGATATAGATTGACAGTATGGCTATATTAAGTGAACCTTTGACTATACCTATAGTGTGTAACCCATTGACACTCTGGTCTGATGTTTGCATTGAGCAAACACAGATATATTCTTTGTGTACATACAATGATTACATTTAATCTTCTCTCACAAGATCTCACAGAGACTGATGATGATAACTGTACACATTTTCATACAACTCACCCTAAAGACTAGAGATTAAAACCAATTCTCAGAGCATATTTATCACGGCGCTATTCTTGCAATTCGGCAGCAAAGAAGGATGAATTGCTAAATAGGCAGGGCCCATCTGTGCTCCCGGGGAGGTGAGGATAGTCAGATTGAGTGACACCTGCTTGTCAAGCTGGCCATCTGGGAAATTTAGCACTGAACCCAGATTTACGTTACCTGCATTTGAATGATTCCGTAAATGAGACGCTATCTCTCTTTGTGAAGAGAAATATAATTACTTGTGGTAATTTAATGGTCTTCCTAAGAAACTGCCTTTTTTAATTATTTTGTGTAGCTGAAATCCCTAACTTTATTAAATAATGAGATACATTTTTTTAATAACCTTTAATATTTCCAAAGGCCTTTTCACTTGACTCTACATTTCTATGGTTGTTTTATTGTCTGGTCATGTGCTCATTACAAATTCAGTGCAATTAAATAGGCTGTCTCTGTATAGCTCGGTCTTATGTATTCTTTAGATGTGATATCTATTATTAGATCAGTGGGAAAACCTGTTTTATTATTTATGCAAAATGAAGACCCACGTGAATCCAACAGACGAAAAAATATCTGTGGGGCCAAAACCTGAGATCAAAGGGGCCCCCCATTGAGTTTTCATTTGTAGAGACATAATGTAACCTGTCTATAGAATCTCACTGGAATTATTTCACTCAGCTTGGTATTTTTGTAGGGTAAACACTTATCTAATTCATTTCCAGGCTCGTTATTTCAGCCCGTCCTGGGGTTGATTTACTGGCACTTAACCCCAAAGCTGCCCCTTGTTTTCAGCTCTCACTGTTAGAGAACAAAGATAGGTTTAAATGCATTTTATTTACTGTGACCAAGATTACAAGTTCCGCGTTATGACTTTTTCACACACGATATGGTCTTTTCGCAATCAATTTCCATTGCGCAGGTATTACAAGACTTGAAAAAAGGCAATTGCGCACAAATTCACCTTTTTAAGCAACAATTCTTTCCGTTTTTGATGAGCTGTAGTTAACAGTTTTACGCATCAAAAAAAGTTTCACAAAACACTTCAAAAATACATTACACAGTACAGTTACACACATAATAACACTATCTAATAAATATACATTACACAGTACAGTTACACACATAATAACACTATCTAATAAATATACATTACACAGTACAGTTACACTCATAATAACACCATCTAATAAATATACATTACACAGTACAGTTACACACATAATAAAACCATCTAATAAATATACATTACACAGTACAGTTACACACATAATAACACTATCTAATAAATATACATTACACAGTACAGTTACACTCATAATAACACCATCTAATAAATATACATTACACAGTACAGTTACACACATAATAACACTATCTAATAAATATACATTACACAGTACAGTTACACACATAATAACACCATCTAATAAATATACATTACACAGTACAGTTACACTCATAATAACACTAATACATATACATTACACAGTACAGTTACACACATAATACCATCTAATAAATATACATTACACAGTATAGTTACACACATAATAACACTGTCTAATAAATATACATTACACAGTACAGTTACACACATAACACTATCTAATAATATACATTACACAGTACAGTTACACACATAATAACACCATCTAATAAATATACATTACACAGTATAGTTACACACATAACACTATCTAATAAATATACATTACACAGTACAGTTACACACATAATAACACTATCTAATAAATATACATTACACAGTACAGTAACACTCATAATAACACTATCTAATAAATATACATTACACAGTACAGTTACACACATAATAACCCCATCTAATAAATATACATTACACAGTACAGTTACACACATAATAACCCCATCTAATAAATATACATTACACAGTACAGTTACACACATAATAACACCATCTAATAAATATACATTACACAGTACAGTTACACACATAATAACACCATCTAATAAATATACATTACACAGTACAGTTACACACATAATAACACTATCTAATAAATATACATTACACAGTACAGTTACACACATAATAACACCATCTAATAAATATACATTACACAGTACAGTTACACTCGTAATAAAACTGTCTAATAAATATACATTGCACAGTACAGTTACACACATAATAAAACTGTCTAATAAAAATACATTACACAGTGCAGTTACACACATAACACCATCTAATAAATATACATTACACAGTACAGTTACACTCGTAATAAAACTGTCTAATAAATATACATTACACAGTACAGTTACACACATAATAACACCATCTAATAAATATACATTACACAGTATAGTTACACACATAATAACACTGTCTAATAAATATACATTGCACAGTACAGTTACACACATAATAACACCATCTAATAAATATACATTGCACAGTACAGTTACACACATAATAACACTGTATAATAAATATACATTACACAGTACAGTTACACACATAATAACACTATCTAATAAATATACATTACACAGTACAGTTACACACATAATAAAACTATCTAATAAATATACATTACACAGTACAGTTACACACATAATAAAACTATCTGATAAATATACATTACACAGAACAGTTACACACATAACACATATAATAAATATACATTACACAGTACAGTTACACACATAATAACACTGTCTAATAAATATACATTACACAGTACAGTTACACACATAATAACACTGTATAATAAATATACATTACATGGTACAGTTACACACATAATAACACTGTCTAATAAATACACATTACACAGTACAGTTACACACATAATAACACTGTCTAATAAATATACATTACACGGTACAGTTACACACATAATAACACTATCTAATAAATATACATTGCACAGTACAGTTACACTCATAATAACACCATCTAATAAATATACATTACACAGTACAGTTACACACATAATAACACTGTATAATAAATATACATTACACAGTATAGTTACACACATAATAACACCATCTAATAAATATACATTGCACAGTACAGTTACACTCATAATAGCACTATCTAATAAATATACATTGCACAGTACAGTTACACTCATAATAGCACTATCTAATAAATATACATTGCACAGTACAGTTACACACATAATAACACTATGTAATAAATATACATTACACAGTACAGTTACACACATAATAACACCATCTAATAAATATACATTACACAGTACAGTTACACTCGTAATAAAACTGTCTAATAAATATACATTGCACAGTACAGTTACACACATAATAAAACTGTCTAATAAAAATACATTACACAGTGCAGTTACACACATAATAACAATATCTAATAAATATACATTACACAGTACAGTTACACACATAACACTGTCTAATAAATATACATTACACCGTACAGTTACACACATAATAACACTATCTAATAAATATACATTACACAGTACAGTTACACACATAATAACACTGTATAATAAATATACATTACACGGTACAGTTACACACATAATAACACTGTATAATAAATATACATTACACAGTACAGTTACACACATAATAACACCATCTAATAAATATACATTACACAGTACAGTTACACACATAATAACACCATCTAATAAATATACATTACACAGTAAAGTTACACTCATAATAACACTGTACAATAAATATACATTACACAGTACAGTTACACACATAATAACACTATCTAATAAATATACATTACACAGTACAGTTACACACATAATAAGATACAAATGAAACCTGCTCAACGGAGCGCCCCTGGGGTATGTAAAAACAAATCCTGAGAATATGATAGGCACTAATAGAGTGAGGGTATATGTGAAAAAATATATAAATGATATCCTAGGCGGCAAGCAAATATTCCCAGTGCGTCTGCACACGCACAAAATAGCAACAGTCCATCCAATTAGCAGTGACCAAGTGCATGGAGCACAAAACGTTTGCTGTTTTTTGCACCTGTTCTACAACCTGTTTTTGCACTACTGTGCTTACCACTTTTTAATCTATCTTGTATGATTTTAACAAGTTTGGAATAAAATTGAACTTTTATATATCTGTGGGCTTGGAGCGCTTATTTTTCCCTACATTGGATGGACTACACACATAATAACACTGTCTAATAAATATACATTACACGGTACAGTTACACACATAATAACACTATCTATTAAATATACATTACACAGTATAGTTACACACATAACACTATCTAATAAATGTACATTACACAGTATAGTTACACACATAACACTATCTAATAAATGTACATTACACAGTACAGTTACACACATAACACTATCTAATAAATATACATTACACAGTATAGTTACACACATAACACTATCTAATAAATGTACATTACACAGTACAGTTACACACATAACACTATCTAATAAATATACATTACACAGTACAGTTACACACATAATAACACTGTCTAATAAATATACATTACACGGTACAGTTACACACATAATAACAATATCTAATAAATATACATTACACAGTACAGTTACACACATAATAACACTATCTAATAAATATACATTACACCGTACAGTTACACACATAATAACACTATCTAATAAATATACATTACACAGTACAGTTACACACATAATAACACTATCTAATAAATATACATTGCACAGTACAGTTACACTCATAATAGCACCATCTAATAAGTATAAATTACACAGTACAGTTACACGCATAATAACACTATCTAATAAATATACATTACACAGTACAGTTACACACATAATAACACTATGTAATAAATATACATTACACAGTACAGTTACACACATAATAACACCATCTAATAAATATACATTACACAGTACAGTTACACACATAATAACACTGTATAATAAATATACATTACACGGTACAGTTACACACATAATAACACTGTATAATAAATATACATTACACAGTACAGTTACACACATAATAACACCATCTAATAAATATACATTACACAGTACAGTTACACACATAATAACACCATCTAATAAATATACATTACACAGTAAAGTTACACTCATAATAACACTGTACAATAAATATACATTACACAGTACAGTTACACACATAATAACACTATCTAATAAATATACATTACACAGTACAGTTACACACATAATAACACCATCTAATAAATATACATTACACAGTAAAGTTACACTCATAATAACACTGTACAATAAATATACATTACACAGTACAGTTACACACATAATAACACCATCTAATAAATATACATTACACAGTACAGTTACACACATAATAACACCATCTAATAAATATACATTACACAGTAAAGTTACACTCATAATAACACTGTACAATAAATATACATTACACAGTACAGTTACACACATAATAACACCATCTAATAAATATACATTACACAGTAAAGTTACACTCATAATAACACTGTACAATAAATATACATTACACAGTACAGTTACACACATAATAACACCATCTAATAAATATACATTACACAGTACAGTTACACACATAATAACACCATCTAATAAATATACATTACACAGTAAAGTTACACTCATAATAACACTGTACAATAAATATACATTACACAGTACAGTTACACACATAATAACACTATCTAATAAATATACATTACACAGTACAGTTACACACATAATAAGATACAAATGAAACCTGCTCAACGGAGCGCCCCTGGGGTATGTAAAAACAAATCCTGAGAATATGATAGGCACTAATAGAGTGAGGGTATATGTGAAAAAATATATAAATGATATCCTAGGAGGCAAGCAAATATTCCCAGTGCGTCTGCACACGCACAAAATAGCAACAGTCCATCCAATTAGCAGTGACCAAGTGCATGGAGCACGAAACGTTTGCTGTTTTTTGCACCTGTTCTACAACCTGTTTTTGCACTACTGTGCTTACCACTTTTTAATCTATCTTGTATGATTTTAACAAGTTTGGAATAAAATTGAACTTTTATATATCTGTGGGCTTGGAGCGCTTATTTTTCCCTACATTGGATGGACTACACACATAATAACAGTGTCTAATAAATATACATTACACGGTACAGTTACACACATAATAACACTATCTATTAAATATACATTACACAGTATAGTTACACACATAACACTATCTAATAAATGTACATTACACAGTATAGTTACACACATAACACTATCTAATAAATGTACATTACACAGTACAGTTACACACATAACACTATCTAATAAATATACATTACACAGTATAGTTACACACATAACACTATCTAATAAATGTACATTACACAGTATAGTTACACACATAACACTATCTAATAAATGTACATTACACAGTACAGTTACACACATAACACTATCTAATAAATATACATTACACAGTACAGTTACACACATAATAACACTGTCTAATAAATATACATTACACGGTACAGTTACACACATAATAACACTATCTAATAAATATACATTACACCGTACAGTTACACACATAATAACACTATCTAATAAATATACATTACACCGTACAGTTACACACATAATAACACTATCTAATAAATATACATTGCACAGTACAGTTACACTCATAATAGCACCATATAATAAGTATAAATTACACAGTACAGTTACACGCATAATAACACTATCTAATAAATATACATTACACAGTACAGTTACACACATAATAACACTATGTAATAAATATACATTACACAGTACAGTTACACACATAATAACACCATCTAATAAATATACATTACACAGTACAGTTACACACATAATAACACTGTATAATAAATATACATTACACAGTATAGTTACACACATAATAACACTATCTAATAAATATACATTGCACAGTACAGTTACACTCATAATAGCACCATCTAATAAGTATACATTACACAGTACAGTTACACGCATAATAACACTATCTAATAAATATACATTACACAGTACAGTTACACACATAATAACACTATGTAATAAATATGCATTACACAGTACAGTTACACACATAATAACACTGTATAATAAATATACATTACACAGTACAGTTACACACATAATTACACCATCTAATAAATATACATTACACAGTACAGTTACACACATAATAACACTGTATAATAAATATACATTACACAGTACAGTTACACACATATTAACACTGTATAATAAATATACATTGCACAGTACAGTTACACACATAATAACACTGTCTATATATGTACTACAGGTTATGTACTAATATGTAACTACAGATAATGTTATCATAAGAGTTGTGACCTGGGATCTTGGAAACACACAGTCCTCAAAGCTGGAAACACCACACAAGGTTGTAGCTTTATACAGTCTGTTTATTATCAGGTCTGGCAAAAACAGGCAAAATAAACATAAACAAAACAAAAGAGGCTTGCGCTACTGAGCACTTACTAACAAGTACAACTGTCTGCACTAAGTAGCTTTTCACAAAAGTAATATTGCACAGACCTTTCAAACTTTGTCCTTTAGAGATAATTCCTCTGTCTCTCAGGAGAGTGTTTGCGGTTTCCCTTTACTGCTGGCAAATCTACCTCTCAACCCCTGACTGGGGATTTTATTAGCACCTGCTGTTAATTACCACATGCAGGTGAGTAGATAGCTGAGTCAGACAGAATTCCTGGACTGGACTTTTTGACATAATGTGCTACTTGCAAACTGCGGGGTGGAGCACTGGCCCACCCTACTCTCCAAATACTCCACCCCAGGGACCCAGAAATAAATCACATATTTTCTCTATGTGGCAAACAAACATAACAATTCTCCCTGGGGTTGTCAGACCATACCCTGCACTGCAGCACCTTTGAGGGAATATAGACACCTTCCATTACTATGCCTTAGGTTCTGTCACAGAGTGAAGAGGGAATTACATACCCCTTAGTTCAAATGAGTCTACACTAACCATCCATGTGAGGTTTTTATTTATGTCATGTGAGGCGCTATTCATGTGATAGGTTTACAAGATTTGATAGGCTATCCGATTGGCCACAAGAGATTCTATTAATAAAAATTATAATAGTAAACATAGCAGTACGGGATTAAGGATGCAATTGGATAGCAAGTATTTGATTGGTCAATTATATGTCAAGGGTGGAATCCTGTGACAATTTAAATAAGCAACTGGGGCATGAGTTTTTAAATTGAAGCTTCCATTTGAAAAGTCCAAAGAGTACGGATGAAACGCTTAAGGGCAAAGGAGCTAACTGACTGGTTTAATACTTTTGTGTAACATGGTGGCATCCTACACCGAGGAGATACCCAAAGTATGCCTGGGAAAATGGAAGGGTCATCCAGGAAATGGACTCAGACAAATACCGGATTGATGAGCAGATGGACGATAGAAGCCATCACATATTTTTTATGTGCAAACTGATATTGAATTTTGTGAGTATAATCATTGTAGTGTGTTTTTAATTGTTTATTAAATTATTTTACTTGAGTCGAGGATGCGCTGTGTTGTTTTTATTTACCGGCTGTGTCAGTAAAATACTGACCGTGTCTGTAAAATACTGCCCGTGCAGTAAAATATCGTCCGTGTCAGTAAAATACCGACCATGTCAGTAAAATACCGTCCGTGTCAGTAAAATACCAGCCGTGTCAGTAAAATACCGGCTGTTTCAGTAAAATACCGACCATGTCAGTAAAATACCGGCTGTTTCAGTAAAATACTGACCGTGTCTGTAAAATACTGCCCGTGCAGTAAAATATCGTCCGTGTCAGTAAAATACCGACCATGTCAGTAAAATACTGACCGTGTCTGTAAAATACTGCCCGTGCAGTAAAATATCGTCCGTGTCAGTAAAATACCGACCATGTCAGTAAAATACCGGCTGTGTCAGTAAAATACCAGCCGTGTCAATAAAATACCGGCTGTTTCAGTAGAATACCGTCCGTGTCAGTAAAATACCAGCTGTTTCAGTAGAATACCAGCTGTGTCAGTAAAATACCGGCTGTGTCAATAAAATACCGGCTGTGTCAGTAAAATACCATCCATGTCAGTAAAATACCAGCTGTGTCAGTAAAATACCGGCTGTGTCAGTAAAATACCACATGTGTCAGTAAAATACCATGTGTCAGTAAAATACCGGCTGTGTCAGTAGTAAAATACCGGCTGTTTCAGTAGAATACCAGCTGTGTCAGTAAAATACCGTCTGTGTCATTAAAATTCCATCCATGTCAGCAAAATACCAGCTGTGTCAGTAAAATACCGTCCGTGTCAGTAAAATACCATGTGTCAGTAAAATACCAGCTGTGTCAGTAAAATACCAGCTGTGTCAGTAAAATACAGTCCGTGTCAATAAAATACTGTCTGTGTCAGTTAAATACCATTCGTGTCAGTAAAATACTGGCCGTGTTTGTAAAATACTGTCTGTGTCAGTAAAATACGACGTGTCAGTAAAATACCAGCTGTGTCAGTAAAATACCATCCGTGTCAGTAAAATACCGTCTGTGTCAGTAAAATACCACATGTGCCAGTAAAATACCAGCCGTGTCAGTAAAATACCGTCTGTGTCAGTAAAATACCGTCTGGTCAGTAAAATACCGTCTGTCTCAGTAAAATACCACAGGTGTCAGTAAAATACCGTCTGTGTCAGTAAAATACCACATGTGTCAGTAAAATACCACGTGTCAGTAAAATACCGTCCGTGTCAGTAAAATACCGGCCGCGTCAGTAAAACACTGGCGGGTGGCGACTCTATGGTGAAGGGGTACGCAGGACAGTTAGGAGTTCTGAACATGTGAAGTGAGCATATGCAAATCCTTAATGTTAATACAAAGTCTGAGCATGCTGCGCCATTTATCTGACAATGCAGAAGAGACATTGGATGAGGCTTTAAGAGTATTAATATTTTTATATCTCCATATAGCAATATTTCTCATCAGAATATGCTCTATGCACACACCTAATGCAGGGCACAATTACAAGTCGCACGGAAAATCATTTGCGAAAAGACTGTACGCGTTATGTCTTTTTCACATTAGGGGTTGCGCAGATATTACAAGTTGTCACATGCGGTAACCTGGTGCTACCATGACCTTGCTCCAAAAAGCCAAATCATTTGCACGTCCACGTATTCCTTATTGAAGTCAATGGAGAAGACAAATAGGAAAAAAACACAAAAACACTAATATGTTGTGCAAAGCACATGAAGTATTTTCCTTGAAAAGTGTACATAAAATGTGATTATTTATATGTTCTATTTATTTATAACTAAATATTTCTCTACATATGTGATGCTTTTAGGATTGATATATCTATTTATTGCGAGATATGTATATGAGTATATATATGTCTAGATATCTCGAGATCTATATGTGAATATCTCTTTTAAAATCCATCTGAGATATTGTTTAATGTGCATAAGATTGTAATGTGAAATATTTTCATTATCTCCATAGATAAACATATGTCTATACATATAAAGAAAGTGCAGGGCAAATAGCCCGGAGCATAGCTAAGGGTTAAGGCCTGGTGGAGTGAGTGCTGCTGCTGTGTGTGTGTGTGTAGTTACAATGTTGCATTGAGTTGGGAGGGGTCTACCAACCTTATAAAGGGGATGTGCAGGGATTCCACTTCCTCTTTTTCCCTGTGGATTCCTGGAAGATCTTTCGACATCACAGCTTGCAGCAACATCTCCAATGGAAGGCGAATCTGTGGAATGGGAAGAGATGGAGTTAGAGGACATAGAGTGGGTCGCACCATCCCCATCAGGAAATGTTACGGTGGGTCAGGGCCATGTGTCTGGGCTGTGTCTTGCTGTTTCTCCCTTGGGGGGGGGGCAGCCCTGAGTTATTTTCTTCTCCTGCACGGGAGAATCTGCTGGGGGATGATGGGCCTGGACAGGCTTATCAGCCGGTCGGATTGGGTGGTCAGCCTTTGGGAGGTGTTGGGGCTGTGGAGCAAGCAGGTATGCAGGGAGGTCAAGGTAGAGGGCCTAGGGGGTCCCAGGGAAGTTCCCGTTTTTGCTCTGGGGGTTCCGGTGTGGGCCTTAGGCAGGGGCCTGTAGTTTCAGGGCCTGGGGAGTCCCAAGGGGGTTCTGCGGGTGCCTCTGGGGAGGGTTCCAGTGGCGTCGGTAGTGGGAGCAGTTCCTTACCTTAACACTAACCCCTGAAGATCCACTTACAGTTTTGAAGAGCCGACATCTATCCTCAACGAAGCCGGGAGAAGTCCTCAGCGAAGCGGCAAGAAGTCCTCAACGAAGCCGGGAGAAGTGTGTGACAGACCCTGCGGTCAGGACTGAAAGTGTTAACTCTTTTTTCTAAATACAAGTTGCTGGCTCCAGCCATAATTTAGTTAGTGATAAGCATTCCATTGTTTGATCACCCTCAGAGAGAAAACGCCTAAGTGATAAGAAGAGCCAAGAGTGTCTTGTGTTTAAAGTATTTAAGTAATGTAATTCTATTGTTTCATAAAAGGGCGTCTTCCCCTTTTATCTAAATGTACAAGAGTCTTTCAACCCCCCCCCATCTGGGGTCAAAACCTGTATAAATACTAGGCATTCAGCCTTTAATAAATATATTCTGTTTTAAACCTGAAATGTGGAGCTTGGTCTCATGTTGGAAGGGAAACTGATTGAGATTGTGAAGTGCTGATTCTGTATGCAGGACATTGTTCCCTGGTATTAACCCTTAGTATCCTGTTGGTACCGTAACAATTGGTGGCAAGCGACGGGAGAATCCTTATCGCCAGAGGAGCAACTACACGTCCAGACCGGATGGGAATACCATATGAAAGGCTGAAAAGAGCTACTCTTAAAGACCTGCTAGAGCAACGGGGCCAACAAACCAGTAACCTCAGGAAGAGGGAGATTATTGCAAGACTGACCGAGATGGACGGAGTACCAGGGCATGAAGGAACCAATGAGCCCAGCATGTCAGACAGAACCCCCGAAGAAGCAAGCTTTGACCGGGCGGTCAAAATAAGACTGGCACATTATGGCCCCAACCCATCTGCGGACATTATCGACCGGGTTATAGCAGCTGTGGAGGCCAACCTACTCCGCCAAAGCGACGCTGCAGCAGCCCAGGTCACCGCAACCCCAGTGGAAAAGAGAAAAGTGCATTTTACCACTTTTAAAAACTTCCTGGAAACAGAAGGAGAGATTGATGGGTACCTTGCGGATTTTGAGAGGCAATGTGCACTACACCAGGTACCCGCAGAGGACTGGGTCACGATATTGTCCGGAAAATTATCCGGCCGGGCCAGTGAGGCTTTTCGGGCCATTCCAGATGAGGAAGTCGGGGATTATAATACTGTGAAAGAGGCTCTGCTCTCCAGGTATGCGGTTACACCGGAGGCATACCGGAGACGGTTCAGAGACACTGTTAAATTGGCTGGTGATTCCTACGTTGAGTGGGCATGTAAGGTGCACCGCACAGCATCTCACTGGATGGCGGGGTGCCAAGCCGTATCTGGGGAAGAGGTGCTGCAGCTATTCCTGTTGGAACATTGCTTTGACAAGTTATCAGCAGGAGTTAGAGAGTGGGTTCGGGACCGCAAACCCTCCACCCTGCATGAAGCTGCTCGCCTGGCAGATGAGTATACGGATGCCCGCAAACTGGACACTGCTACCCCTAAGCCCCCTGCTAGAGTAGAGTACAGACCTCCAGTCACCCCAGCAACTGCCAGTTACCAACCCCCGGCGCACCGCTATGCCACCCAGCCTCCGGTCACCCGGTTCACCTCACGGGATTACTCACAGCCTATCCGGTGCTTTGGATGTAAGCAACTAGGGCACAAGAGATTGGAGTGTCCCCTCAACACAGCAAACCAAGCACAGTCCTGGAGGAGACCCGCCAGCGGGATCCCACGTAACCCTCAGCCTGTTGCCCACTGCGTAGAGAAACAAGAATGCTGGGGCATCCTACATGAAGCAGACCCCATGCAAGCTGTCGACTGGGATAACCGGCAACAGCACCGGCAACTGGTTAAAGTGAATGGGAAGGAGGTCGGTGGTCTACGGGATACTGGTGCTACCATGACCTTGCTCCAAAAGAACCTGGTATCTGAGAACCAGCACACCGGAGACACTGTGGCTGTGAGGGTGGCAGGGGGCACTGTGTTCCGCCTACCTGTTGCCCGGGTGCATTTGGATTGGGGAGTGGGCGCTAGACATGTGAATGTGGGGGTCATGAAGGATTTGCCAGCTGATGTTCTCCTTGGAAATGACTTGGCCCCCCTTGTTTCGGCCTACGCTTCCATGGGTCCCGTTGATGTTAACCCGGTGACTACCCGTGCCCAGACCCGTGCCACCGAGACCGACCCACCTGCTGCTGAGACCCAGGTAAGAATCTCTTCCCCGACTTATACACTAGACCCGACCCCCTTAAGTTGGGATACCCCAGAGACGTACGGGAGGGAAACCCGGGAGGATCCGACCCTTCAGAAATACAGGGCTAAGGCAGATGCTGGGGAGGAGGGGGTAGAAGGGGAACGTTACGAGTGGGTGGGGGATAGGCTATATAGCATCCCCAAACCTGCTCAGAAAAGTACTGCCCCTCCACAGAATCGGCAGCTGGTGGTGCCTGCGAAATACCGGCGAGAGATTCTGTGGATTGGGCACGATGTACCCTTAGCTGGACATCTAGGGTCCCGCCGCACCGCTCATAGGATCACCCAGAATTTCTTCTGGCCCAATTTTAACCGAGATGTGCGGGTATATTGTAGTACTTGTGACACCTGTCAACGGTTGGGTAAGCGGGGGGACCACCCCAAAGCTAGGCTTATGTCTATGCCTGTCATTGGGGAACCCTTTTCCCGCATAGCCGTTGACATTGTGGGTCCGCTGGCCAGGGCTAGTCCATCAGGTAAGAAGTATATTCTCACTGTGGTGGACTATGCCACTCGTTACCCAGAGGCCGTAGCACTGTCGAATATAGAGGCAGAGACAGTCGCTGATGCCCTAGTTAAGGTTTTTACTAGGGTCGGGTTCCCTAAGGAGATTCTCTCTGATCAGGGGACCCAGTTTACCGCTGTGCTCACCCAGCAGCTGTGGAAGGTGTGCGGCATTAAACCGTTACTCAGTTCGCCTTATCACCCCCAGACTAACGGTCTCTGCGAGCGCTTTAATGGCACCCTCAAGCAGATGCTGAGGACCTTCACGGACACTTGCAGAGACTGGGAATGATTCCTGTCTCATCTGCTATTTGCGTACAGAGAGGTGCCCCAGGAATCTACTGGGTTCTCTCCCTTTGAGTTACTCTATGGGAGAAGGGTCCGCGGCTCCCTGGATCTCATTAGAGGACACTGGGAGGGAGAGATAGAGCAGGAGGGAACCCCCATTGTGCCATATGTTCTGGAACTCCGGGACCGCATGGGTCTCTGATGGTAAGAGAGAATCTCCAGGTGGCCCAGGGAAGACAGAAGGGGTGGTACGATCAGGGTGCCCGACAGCGGGTCTTCCAGGTTGGACAGAAGGTTTTGGTGCTCAAGCCTGTGAAGGCCAACAAGATGCAAGCATCTTGGCAGGGCCCGTATAAAGTGTTATATCAGGTGTGTGATACTACCTATGTTATAGCCAGCTGTGCAGATGAGAGGATCCAGCGATCCTTTCATGTGAACATGCTGAAGGAGTATCAGGAGAGGCTAGAGGATGTAGCTGCAGTATGTGCCCCTGCTGCAGACGACTCAGAGAATTTACCCCTGCCCGACTTACTAGAGAAGGACCCCCAGACTGACCTCACTAGTCTTGTGCAGCTAGGGGACCGGTTGAACCCTACCGAGAGGGTACAGGCAAGACAGCTCCTGTGGGAGAAGCAGGCGACGTTCTCCCAAAAGCCCGGCTACACTACCCTAGCTGTACACAAGGTAGAGACTCCGGGACAGAATCCCCTGCGACAACCTCCCTACCGTATACCCGAAGCAGTCCGAGAAGGAATGCGGAAGGAGATACAGGAGATGGCTTGGCTGGGAGTGATCGAGTACTCCAATAGTCCTTGGGCTTCCCCTGTAGTCCTGGTACCTAAGAAAGATGGAACCACCCGGTTCTGTGTGGACTACAGGCGGCTCAACGAGAGGACCACCACTGACGCCTAGCCGATGCCCCGGGTAGACGAATTACTAGACCGTATCGCTAGGGGACGCTATCTGACAACCCTAGACCTGTGTAAAGGCTATTGGCAGATTCCCCTGGCCAAGGATGCTATCCCCAAGTCAGCCTTCGTCACCCCATTCGGCCTGTACCAGTTTAAGGTCATGCCCTTTGGGATGAAGAATGCTCCGGCTACCTTCCAGCGTATGGTGGATAGACTCCTTGATGGCTTCCAGGAATTTGCTTGTGCCTGACCTTGAAACCGGACAAGTGCCATTTAGGTATGGCTGAAGTACAGTACTTGGGGCACCGAGTGGGGTGTGGGAGCCAGAGACCGGAGCCAGCCAAGGTAGAGGCTGTGGCTAACTGGCCCACACCTATCACTAAGACCCAAGTCCTAGCCTTCCTGGGGACGGCCGGGTATTACCGACGTTTTGTCCCGAACTACAGTACTATCACCAAGCCCCTGACTGACCTGACTAAAAAGAACCTCCCCAAACAGGTCCTGTGGTCTCCAGCTTGTGAAGCCGCGTTTCAGGCACTGAAGCAGGCCCTTGTGAATGCCCCTGTCTTGGCTGCCCCAGTCCCTAACAAATGTTTTCTCATTCATACAGATGCTTCCATGTATGGACTGGGGGCTGTACTGAGCCAAGTCGGGGAGGATGGAGGAGAGCACCCTGTTGCATACCTAAGCAGAAAGTTGTTACCTCGGGAAGTAAGCTATGCGGCAGTAGAGAAGGAATGTTTAGCCCTGGTCTGGGCACTGAAGAAGTTGAACCCTTATTTATACGGACAGGAATTCTCTCTCATAACGGACCACAATCCCTTAGTCTGGCTTAACCGGGTCTCAGGAGACAATGGTAGATTGCTGCGATGGAGTTTAGCCCTCCAGCCCTATAACTTCACCATCAGCTACCGGCCTGGTAAGCTAAACGGGAATGCAGATGGATTGTCCCGGCAAACTGACATGCCTACCACCTCCTAGTCCGGTCATCCCCAAGTTGACCCGCCAAAGGGTCAAGCCGGGTCTGCCGGAGTGTTCCACAAGGGGGGAGCTATGTGACAGACCCTGCGGTCAGGACTGAAAGTGTTAACTCTATTTTCTAAATACAAGTTGCTGGCTCCAGCCATAATCTAGTTAGTGATAAGCATTCCATTGTTTGATCACCCTCAGAGAGAAAACGCCTAAGTGATAAGAAGAGCCCAGAGTGTCTTGTGTTTAAAGTATTTAAGTAATGTAATTCTATTGTTTCATAAAAGGGCGTCTTCCCCTTTTATCTAAATGTACAAGAGTCTTTCAACCCCCCCCCCCCCCCCATCTGGGGTCAAAACCTGTATAAATACTAGGCATTCAGCCTTTAATAAATATATTCTGTTTTAAATGGATGTTAATGATTGGATCAGCCAATAGGATTGAAGTTCAACCTTAATTCCAATTGGCTGATAGAATTCTATCAGCCAATCGGAATCTAAGGGATGCCATCTTGGATGATGTCACTTAAAGGAACCTTCATTCGTCGGGTAGTTGTCGGCAGAAGAGGATGCTCCGCGCCGTATGTCTTGAAGATGGACCCGCTCCGCGCCGTATGGATGAAGATAGAAGATGCCGTCTGGATGAAGACTTTTTTTTTTAAAGGGTTTATTGGGTGGGTTTTATTTTTAGGTTAGGGCTTTGGGCTGCAATAGAGCTAAATGTGCATCCAAATGCCCTATTCAGGGCAATGGGGAGCTTAGGTTTTTTTAGTTAGGGTTTTATTTGGGGGTTGGTTGTGTGGGTGGTGGGTTTTACTGTTGGGGGGTTGATTGTATTTTTTTTACAGGTAAAAGAGCTGATTTCTTTGGGGCAATGCCCCACAAAAGGCCCTTTAAGGGCCATTGGTAATTTAGTTTAGGCTAGGTTTTTTTTTTATTTTGGTGGGGCTTATTTTATTTTGATAGGGCTATTAGATTAGGTGTAATTATTTTAAATATCTTGCAAATTTTTTTTTATTTTGTGTAATTTACTGTTTTTTTTTGTTGTAATTTAGGTATTTGTATTTAATTTAGTTAATTGTATTTAATTTAGGTAATTTATTTAATTGCAGTGTAGTGTTAGGTGTTAGTGTAACTTAAGTTAGGTTTTATTTTACAGGTAAATTTGTATTTATTTTAGCTAGGTAGTTAGTAAATCGTTAATAACTATTTAATAACTATTCTTCCTAGTTAAAATAAATACAAACTTGCCTGTAAAATAAAAATAAACCCTAAGATAGATACAATGTAACTATTAGTTATATTGTAGCTAGCTTAGGGTTTATTTTACAGGTAAGTATTTAGTTTTAAATAGGAATAATTTAGTTATTAGTTTAAACTTATTTTTTTTTTAATTTGACGGGTAAGTTTTAATTTAATTTAAGATAGGGAAATTGTAATTTTAATATAAAGTTAGGGTTATGGTTAGGTTTAGGGGTTACTAGTTTAAATTAGTTTATTGCGATGTGGGGGCTTTCGGTTTAGGGGTTAATAGTTTACTTTAGTATATTTCGTTGTGGGGGCTTGTGGTTCAGGGGTTAATAGGTTTATTATAATGACTGTGATGTATGGCTTAATAACTTTAGTATTGTGGGGGTGTTGTGGGCGGACAGCAAATTAGAGGTTAATATTGTTGAAATAGTGTTTGCAATGCGGGAGGGTGACGGTTTAGAGGTTAATAACTTTAGTATAGTGGTGACGATGTCGGGGAGCGGCGGAATAGGGGTTAATAAATTTTATTGATGTCGGGAGCGGCAGATTAGGGGTTAATAACTTAAATATAGTGTTTGCGATGTGGGAGGGTCTCGGTTTAGGGGTTAATAGTGAGTACTTTTTAACACTTTAGTTATGCGTTTTATGTTACAGCTTTGTAGTGTAAAACTCGTAACTACTGACTTTAGATGGCGGTACGGATCTTATCGTTTTAGGCTGTAACGCTCGCTTTTTAGCCTGACCGCAAAACTCGTAATACCAGCGCTATGGGAATCCCATTTTTACGAGTGCGGTACTGACGTTGCGTTACAGGCTAAAAGGATTGCGGTACAGCTATACCGACAAGACTCGTAATGGCTGCGGTGCTGTTTTAACGCTGAAAATACCATATTTTCAGCATTAACAGACGAACGCACAAACTTGTAATCTAGCTGTGTGTGAATAATATCTGTGTAGGAGTTAAACACATAGATGTGCAGGGTTTGTTCTGCTGAAATAACAAATGAGATCACCTTAAAAAGCTGTAACAATTAGCTCTATAGATAGGAAGCTCTGTTTGATGTGAATGATACAACCAGCTAATAAAATCATACAGACGTAAATTAGATGTAAATGAGAGCCGGATTAATCATCAGGCCGCGCCTTACAAACAGGTTTCCTATCACTCACTCTCCTGCCATTATCTTGCCCTTTAGCTCACAAGATCAATAATGGATTAACATATTTTGTTATCAATATTTAATGTCAGGCTGCAGGACACCTTTGATGGGTTGGACCCCTGTGAGCATGACAGAGGCTTGGGCCCCAGCGGGCGTTGGGGTGCGGGGTCAGTACACAGCACACTACATTAGGGACAGATTTGGTGACAGCGTCTTGCTCAGGGCAGGGAGCGGATGGATGTTAATGATTTAGGAAGACAAATGATCTTGGGCATGGGTACAATTAGTAGCTGGTGTGAGATGTGATGCCTGTAAATGAGAGTATGATCTGTGCGTATGCGGAAGCTGAGTGACAGCCGCACAGCATGATGGGACAGCTATAGGGAAGGCAATAACCTGTGTACAGCATAGTGCAAAAGGATACAGATGCTATGTGCATATGCCCTATATATTGTACTACTGTGTAACTACAGATAAGTGCATGAGAATAGCATACATACATATGTACTACAGGTTATGTACTACTGTGTAACTACAGATAAGTGCATGAGAAGCAGCATACATACATATGTACTACAGGTTATGTACTAATGTGTAACTACAGATAAGTGCATGAGAATAGCATACATACATATGTACTACAGGTTATGTACTAATGTGTAACTACAGATAAGTGCATGAGAATAGCATACATACATATGTACTACAGGTTATGTACTAATGTGTAACTACAGATAAGTGCATGAGAAGTAGCATACATACATATGTACTACAGGTTATGTACTACTGTGTAACTACAGATAAGTGCATGAGAAGCAGCATACATACATATGTACTACAGGTTATGTACTAATGTGTAACTACAGATAAGTGCATGAGAAGCAGCATACATACATATGTACTACAGGTTATGTACTAATGTGTAACTACAGATAAGTGCATGAGAAGCAGCATACATACATATGTA